>NW_027612000.1:0-157376 GCF_964261635.1 Lissotriton helveticus
GTCGCTGTTTTTCTTTCGTTTGAAAGGATCTGTGTGTATATATATATATATATATATATATATATATATATATATATATATATATATATATATATATATATATATATTTTTTTTTTTTTTTATATATATACTAAAAGAAACTAAGGTTTAAGTATTGTTACAGTTAGGCGGTTAGGTGAGTATGTCAGTGATAACATTAATGCTTTGAACTAGAAAAATCACAGAAATTCACCGGTTATTAGCAGCGCTAACTATAACTTGCGCCCCGTCATCCATTACTTGTGACCTTCCATACGATATCACTCATGACTTGTTCTATGACATAATTTATGACATCACTGATAACATCTCAATGAGTGTGCTTGTTTGTTTTATTTATAGTTTACATAGTGGTGCGTAAGTACCATATGACTTGTCTACCTATTTTGTACACTCGGTCCAGGTAATGGATGTAAGTCTTTACAAAACACATCTGATCCTAAGCATCATAGGTGTGTAGAGGTATTGAATATGTTATAAATCTTTGTACTAAAGAGTAACTCTCTGCGCAGGTAACAGTTAACCTGTTCCACATACGTTTTATGGTTCTTCAGAAAAAGATTTCAACAGGAGTAAGATTCTACATAGTAGATACTAACTTTTATAAGCAGCCTTGAACTTGTTAAGGTTAACATTCATCAAAGGGCGTGTCCACTTTCCAAACAATGAAAACAGGGTTTCGTCATATTCATTTTTAGCTGGAACAATAATTTGCATTAGCGAAGGTTTCTTGTTCTTTAGGTAATTCATTCCCCACTCCGACCTACACGTGCATGGTTCTGTTGGCAGTTTGTTTCATTAGCATACCTAAAGGTTATGGTGATTTAGAACAACGTGTAACATGTGCATCTCTTAAAGGTTACAGTGATTTAGAGCAACGTGTAGCATGTGCACCTCTTATTAGCATACAAACTGAAATTACAGCACGGGTTTTCAGCTCAACGCTTTTATATAAAAACCCCACCCATGTACGACTATAAATACTGAACCCTCCTTACGAACTGTGCTTGTGCTCGTCTTTTTCCCACTTACCTGAGAGCGGCAGCGTCTTGAACCCAGCGTCGTCTTCGTCTTCCCAGATCCTGCGTGGTGCTCGTCCTTCCTGAGCCGTCCGATTTCTCGGCTCCGGTCCGGCGGCCTTTTTCTTCCCTGAGATCCTTCTTCCTGGTTCCGGTCCCTTCCTCAACCAATCAGCGTTTCTACAAGAAAAGAAATAAAGGACATGGTTAGATTATTCCGAAATTTCTGCAGACACCAAGTAAGTGAAAACTGTTTTCATTCATTAAAGACTGAAAAGACATTCGTTGCATGGATACAACTATTTTGAAGTAAACAATCGTTAATGCAATAAACAACGTGGGGATTCTTGGACAGAAAACAACGATCTCAGTCTTGAGCCTGAGGTCTTTGAAGAAAGAGACTTCAGTGCGATTCTTATTCCTTGAACTATAATACAAAGGTCCGGAACTGTACATTTCTGCAATCTCATGTTCGCTGCAATGAAAGAGCTAAAGAGATCATCAATGGTACAAATTGAGTTCAGGCAGAGCGTTATTTCCATACAACTGTGAATCGGGTTGGGAAGATATTTGACTGTTGTTGTTTTCTTTCCAGATACAGATCGGTGCTTTACAAAGCTATACAAGTTATTCCTGGAAGCCCAAGACCAGGTTTAGAGAGGTATTACTAGATTAAGTTTTAGGAATAAAAAGGTTAAGTGTCAACAAGTCATAGAATAGAGTAGGGATAGGTTGTCTTTAATTAATGTTCATTTATATTTCAGGACACAGAGCCTTGAAAGTAAATAGAGCAGGTCCCAGGGTCATATCAGAAAACTCACGGACAAGCTGTTATCTCTCTCTTTGTTATTTTATCCAATTCCCCCCTCCCTTGAGCTACTGGTTTTTAGCACATTGTTTTACTCTAGTGTGCTGAGACAAGTGGTTTTAGGGCGGGTTCGAATAGTGTTAATACTTCAGCAGAACTGGCCGGAACCTCAGGTGAGCTGGGCTTTGACAGAACTATTAGAGAGAACAGTATCAGCATGACAATTTCTACATAACATAGAAGACTGTGTACTGGGTAGTAACCTACGTACCAATGCTTGTTTTGCTTGAGAAGATGGGCTATCTGTAAAGTTTTCATGACAGTAAAAGGGTGCAAGTTGAAGGATGTTTAGCACTTCAGATATTGGTCAATTTTAGCAAATAGTGGCTTTTCTGACAGCTGTGCATTGTACAAAATAGATACTTTTCAATTACTCTGGTGTGTTTGGTATGAAAGCTTCACTGTTTGCAAACAGCGTGGTATAAAGTAAACTCCCTCTATTGAGTAAGCTCTGTTTACAGTACCCAGTTCTCTACTGGTATCATCTTCATTTCTGAATGTAGGTTTCAGTGTGTTTCAGGTGTTTGATACACCGGTGTTTGTCCGCAGTAGGTCATTTGTTTTTAAAACTGACACTCACAATTTTTTCTAAATTTGGCTTTCTCTGAACAGTTGTAAACAGATAGTATACTGTATTCATGGAGGGTTTCCTATATACTTGTGGCTGATAGTTAATGTGAACTATTCTAGCTGTAAAGTGTATGGTACAGGGTCCTGGTTGCACATAATAATGCTTTCTACACCTAGGGGAGTTTGAATCGTGATGGCAGTAGTGATGGCTGATAGTCTCCTGAGCTATTCTGTACTTACTGTCCGGTCTCTAAAGCAATAGTATTTTATAGATCAATATGCGGGAAAACGAAGCTTGGATGATGTCATCAGTGATCTCATCAATGCTGTCATGTGAGAATTCATCACTGATGTCACAAATTATGTCATAGAACATGTCATGAGTGATGTCATATGTGAGGTCATTAGCAGTGAATGGAGGGGGTGCAAGCTATAGTTAGCACTGATCATTTTAACTGGGAAATTTCTGTTTTCTTTTACATCAAAACGTTAATGTTATTACTGACATAGCCACCTAACTATAACATTACTGTAACCTTTGCAGTAAATAAATACATAAATACATCCTGTATGTAAATGCAAGCCCCCGCTGCACCGTGTTCGGCCGTGTGTGGCAGGGGTTTGGCTTTAGGGCCCGCAACCAACATCCCCCATACAAGCAACCCTTTCCTGTGCAAGGCCAATAGGGCTGGCCATAGGGCCTGGGCTCGGTGATCCCAATCCCCAGGGCGACTTTCTTTGTAATTAGAGGTAAGAGGGAGCCACACAGCACCCCTCCTCAAGCATTTTTAGACCCTGGGTCCCGCACCCCTTCAGTGGGTTATGCACTGCCTGTAAACATGTGGATTCTCAACGCAGGTGCCTGCTTAGGCCAGAATGGGACAGGTGGGGAGTTCGGACTTGTAGCATGCCATCATTGCTGCTTTTTCTTTGGATAAACACTGTTTTAAATATAAAATTGGCCAAATGTATTCAGCAAGCATACAGCAATCTAGATAAAATGGAAACTGCTAAGGCCCCGTCGATTACTGTTTAGATTGAACATGTACTTTAATACCACCTGCAATGACCGGGAGTGCCAAATCACAATTTGAAATGTTGTATTAAGCATGCTTACGGTCTAATTTTATTTTTTCTACTTTTTTAAACTATTTCTTATCTACCAAATTGTATATAACACGATTGGAGAAATCTTTTAAAGATATGTTTTCATATATCTAAATAAAGAATTATTATTATGTGGATGAGACCGACCTGGCATACATTTAAATGCTCACAACAATAGAGAGAGAGAGGGAAAATAATAATGCTAGGCACTATGTGAGGTAGGAACTCTGGTCCCCCAATAAATCTGAAAAAACAATAGAGGAGTAACCCCTCGTGGGTAGGGAGAATAATAATTCTCTGACAATGAGCACTAGTGCTCTGGTTAGCACATTTTGCCCCAACCTGTTACTGGATAAAGCATATCCTTATAGAAGACCCCTCACTCACCAACCTAGTTGGTGACATGCTTCATCATCGGGGTCCCACCCCATAGGCCGAGTGCCTACAGGGTGTGCTGCGACACCTGATTACAGTGGAGCTGGTTTCGTTTTTATGTGTACAAGACTATCAAAATTGTGTATTAAAAAGGGCCAACACTACTCACTTCAAGTATTTATTCTTGAGCGCTTGAACCCTTAGTAAAAATAAAGTGTGGCACCTTTGCCTAATTAGGAAGGCTTTGGTGTCAAAAAAGTCGTGTTAAAATATATAAAAATAGCGAAAGTGTGCTATGTGAATGTGAATATACAAAACTATTGTTTTAAAAGGTCTACATGTTTCAACCCAAACATGGATTCAAGGGTTTTCGTCAGGACCGTGGGTGATTTGAACCTGGGTGGTCCGCCCACGCTAAGGAGCGTCCTGCCTAGTTCAATTTAGAGATCGTAAATAGGGATCTCGTGCAAAAAGGTGCGTTTTTCACTTTTGAAAAAACCTGTGAAAAGACAGGGAAACAAAAAACAGGAAGGGGTCACACACAGGGTAGACAAAATGGATTGTGCCACATATAACATATACATTCATGATTATTAGGACAATCATAATATCCACGTGTGGAATCATACCAGCATATCACTATCGTGGTTTGAACATATCTATTGCGTGGGTGGCAACAGAAATATAGTGAAAATGCCGGGAGGGTGCCTTTCAATCAAAGGGCAGGCGCCAAATGGGGGGTGTCGATATGGTTTGGCGTCTGGGATACGTGAAAATCAGGGGTCGATAAATGGGAGAGTGACCTGTTAGCGTGCTGCGCTGTGAACGGCTGCCAAATAAATGTGAGCAGTCGTGAAAAAAGACCGTCTCAATGAATATTGAAGCGGCTGGTTATTAGGTGCTTACGCTTGAAAGCGAAACTCTCGCTTCATAGGCACCAGCGTTACCAAGTGGACAGGATTCCGTCTCCTGTAGGTGAAAAAAACAAGTTTCCAGTGTCAGCGCTGTGATCAAAGCGCAATGACAATCGAGTGTTGCCCCTAGAAGAAAATTGTAAATAATGCAGGCGATCGTTCCCGCTTTGCGGTCTTTCAAGAGTACTTACTTGTCGCTTCTGTTCATCAGACCGATTAACCTACTTGGTTCTTGCTCGGCGTGCCCCGTGGAGTGTCTCCGGTGCCTGTTGCCGGTAATGTGAACACTTCCTTGTTGGGCGTGGCCGGGTCACGTGTGGTGAGCACGTGATCTGGTTGTGGCCAATCACAATCCTCGGTGAACACTATTGTAGGACTAGCCCGAGTAAAGCAATGTGTACATTGCCATGGTAACAGGTGCAGTGATCTCGGGCGGACAGCGCTCATGTTGCTGAGCCGTAGTTCTGGGGTATTTTTTATCGTTTTTCTAAGCACATACATGGGGAGTGAATGGGCAATATTTACAAGGTGTTTAGTATGCAGAGATTACTTTCAGGACATAGGAAAATATTTTCGTTTGGAAGGTATGACAGAAAAGGAACAGCCATAAGATGACTCCGTCTGGTGGGTTCTAGATTCTATCCTTATCTCAGTACATTGTTCCACGGAATATTCTCATTTAAACCCGTTTTGTGCGTGGAAAGTCTATAGACCCACCTCTGTTTCTTCTCATATAGGCGTTTGTCTAGGTTTGTACCGGGTTGTATTTGTTCAATTATTGTCCATTTTATGTCATCAGCAGTGTGACCTGCTGACAGAAAATGTTCAGTAAGCTTTGTATTTGTCTTCCTGCATCTGATGGTGCTCCTGTGCCTCTCCTATGCGAAGTTTTATTTTTCTACTGGTCATTCCTACGTAGTGCAAGTTGCATGGGCATGTCAATCTGTAGATGACATTCTCGCTATTGCAGTTGGTCTGTCCTCTGATTGTCCACACTTTGTTAGGTTCCAACTGTAATGTTTTGGTATTTGTGGTGAAGGGGCAGACACTGCAACTTCCGCATTTGTAGTGACCAGTTACCTTAGGTAGACCGCTTAACTAGAGCTTTCACGCCGCAGTCAGTCAGCTTGTGAAGTGACATTGCAGATTGCAACAGAGAGTCTGCTGGTTACCTGCTGAGTGTGCTGGTTCCCTGCTGAGTCTGCTGCTTCCCTGCTGATTCTGCTGCTTCCCTGCTGAGTCTGCTGGTTACCTACTGAGTCTGCTGGTTCCCTGCTGAGTCTGCTGGTTCCCTGCTGAGTCTGTTGGTTCCCTGCTGAGTCTGCTGGTTCCCTGCTGAGTCTGCTGTGACAACGATTCCTTATAGTGCAGTAAAGTGCAGTGCAGTGTGCAGATTTCACACAGTGCAGTTAGATACAGTGAAGTGCAGAGACATAGACTTGCCATAGTGCAATAAGATGCAGTGCACTGCACAGACTCCTCATAATGCAGTCAGATGCAGTGCAGTGTGCACAGATTTCTCACAGTGCACTAAATAGCATTGCAGTACTACGAATTCCTCATAGTGCTGTAAGTGCACTGTGGTGTGTGCACAGATTCCTCATAGTGCAGTAAGAGGAGGTGAAACCATTCGCAGGTTTCTCAGAGTGTCCACACTGCAGTGTGAACAGATTTCTCATAGAGGAATAAGACGCAGCACAATGCGCACAGATTTCTCATAGAACACTAAACTGCAGTGCAGTGTGCATAGATTACTCATTGCAGTACAATGCAGTGCAGTGTGCACAGATTCTCTCAGTGCAGTGGCACATACTTCTCATAGTGCTGTAAGATGCAGTACAATGTGCACAGTTTCCTCATAGTGCTGTAAGATGCAGTGACGTGTGCACAGATTTCTTATAGTAGTATAATGCAGTGTACACAGGTTTCTCACAGTGTAGTAAGGATGCAGTGCAGTGCGCATAGAATCCTCACAGTACAATAAGAAACAATGCAGTGTGCATAGATTATTCATAGTGCAGTAAGATGCAGTGCAGCATGTACAGACTGGTCAGAGTGCAGTATATACAGTGCAGCCTACAGAGATTTCTTACAGTGTTGTATGATGCAGGGCTGCGTGGACAGATTTCTCACATTGCAGTAAGATGCAGTGTAGAGGGCAAATATTCCTTCACAGTTTTGTAAAAATGCAGTGCAGTAGCACATATTCCTCATGCAGTAAAATGCAGTGCAGCATGCAGTGATTTCCATCGTTCAGTGAGATGCTGTGCAGAGATTACTCATAGTGCAGTCAGTAGCAGTGCAGTGTGTACAGATTCCTCACAGTGCAGTAAGATGCAGTGCACAGGCTCTCATAGTGCAGTAGTATGCAGAGCAGCATGCACAGATCCCTCACAGTGCAGTAAGATGCAGTGCAGTGCACAGATCTCCTCTTTAACACACACGATGCCCAGAAAACACCCCCAAGGCAAAAGGAAAGCCCCCCAGGGCCCCTGGATAGAAGAGCCCAGCTCAACCCCAGAGCCCCCGATAGAAGAGCCCAGCTCAGCCCCAGGGGCCCCAGATAGAAGAGCCCAGTTCAGCCTGAGAGGCCCCAGATAGAAGAGCCCAGCTCAGCCCCGGGGGCCCCAGTATAGAAGAGTCCAGCTCAGCCGGAGAGGCCCCAGGGCCCCCGGATAGAAGAGCCCAGCTCAGCCCCAAGCGTCCCCGGATAGAAGAGCCCAGCTCAGCCCCAAAGGCCCCTGGATAGAAGAGCCCACCTCCGCCCCAGGGGCCCCCAGATAGAAGAGCCCAGCACAGCCCCCCAAAGGCCCCGGATAGAAGAGCCCAGCTCAGCCCCCAGGGGCCTCCAGATAGAAGAGCCCAGCTCAGCCCCAGGAGCACTGGATAGAAGAGCCCAGCTCAGCCCCCAGATGGAAGAGCCCAGCTCAGGCCCAGGGCCCCTGAATAGAAGAGCACAACTCAGCCCCAGAACCCCCTGGATAGAAGAGCCCAGCTCAGCTCCAGAACCCCCCTGGATAGAAGAGCCCAGCTCAGCCCCAGGGGCCCTGGATAGAAGAGCCCAGCTCAGCCCCAGGGCCCTGGATAGTAGAGCCCAGCTCAGCACCATGGGCCCCGGATAGAAGAGCCCTGCTCAGACCCAGGGGCCCCTGGATAGAAGAGCACAGCTCAGCCCCAGGGGCCCACAGATAGAAGAGCCCAGCTCAGCCCCAGGGTCCCCGGATAGAAGGGCCTAGCTCAGCCCCAGAGGGCCCCCGGATAGAAGAGCCCATCTAAGCTGCAGGGGGCCCTGGATAGAAGAGCAAAGCTCAGCTCCAGGGGCCCCCCGGATAGAAGAGCCCAGCTCAGCCCCAGGGCCCCCGGATATAAGAGCCCATCTCAGCCTCAGAGGCCCCTGGATAGAAGAGCCCAGCTCAGCCCCAGGCCCCCGGATAGAAGAGTCCAGCTCAGCCCCATGGGCCGCCGTATAGAAGAGCCCAGCTCAGCCCCAGATCCCCTGAATAGAAGAGCCCAGCTCAGCCCCAGAGGCCGCCGGATAGAAGTGCCCAGCTCAGCCCCAGGGGCCCCTGGATAGAAGAGCCCAGCTCATCCCCAGGGCCCCCCCGGATAGAAGAGCCCATCTCACCCTCAGGGGCCCCGGATAGAAGAGCCCAGCTCAGCCCCAGGGGCCCCAAATAGAAGAGCCCAGCTCAGCCTCAGAGAGCCCCGGATAGAAGAGCCCAGCTCAGCCCCAGGGGCCTCGGATAGAAGAGCCCAGCTCAGCCCCAGGAGCCCAGGATAGAAGAGCCCAGCTCAGACCCAGGGGCCCCGGATAGAAGAGCCCAGCTCAGCCCCAGGGGCCCCAAATAGAAGAGCCCAGCTCAGCCTCAGAGAGCCCCGGATAGAAGAGCCCAGCTCAGCCCCAGGATCCCCGGATAGAAGAGCCCAGCTCAGCTCCAGTGGTCCCCAGATAGAAGAGCCCAGCTCAGCCCCAGGTGCCCCGGATAGAAGAGCCCAGCTCAGCCCCAGGGGCCCAGGATAGAAGAGCCCAGCTCAGCCCCAGGGGTCCCCTGATAGAAGAGCCCTGCTCAGCCTCAGAGAGCCCCGGATAGAAGAGCCCAGCTCAGCCCCAGGGGCCCCGGATAGAAGAGCCCAACTCAGCCCCAGGAGCCCAGGTTAGAAGAGCCCAGCTCAGCCCCAGGGGCCAGGATAGAAGAGCCCAGCTCAGCCCCAGGGGCCAGGATAGAAGAGCCCAGCTCAGCCCCATGGGCCCCCAGATAGAATAGCCCCGCTCAGCTCCAGGGGCCCAGGATAGAAGAGCCCAGCTCAGCCGCAGGGGCCCAGGATAGAAGAGCCCAGCTCAGCCCCAGGGGCCCCCAGATAGAGGAGCCCAGCTAAGCCCCAGGGCCCCGGATAGAAGAGCCCAGCTCAGCCCCATTGGCCCCGGATAGAAGAGCCCAGCTCAGCCCCTAGGGCCCCTGGATAGAAGAGCCCAGCTCAGCCACAAAGGGCCCCCGGATAGAAGAGCCCAGCTCAGCCCCGGGGGCCCCTGGAAAAAGGAGTCCAACTCAGCCCCAGGGACCCGGATAGAAGAGCACAGCTCAGCCCCGGGGGCCCCTGGATGGAGGAGCCCAGCTCAGCCCTTGGGGCCACGGATAGAAGAGCCCAGCTGAGCCCCAGGGGACCCCAGATAGGAGAGCCCAGCTCAGCCCCAGGGGCCCCCGGATAGAAGAGCCCAGCTCAGCCCCAGGGGCCCCCGGATAGAAAAGCCCAGCCCCCACCCAGGGGCCCCTGGATAGAAGAGCCCAGCTCAACCCCCATGGCCCCCAGATAGAAGAGCCCAGCTCAGCCCCAGGGGCCCCGGATAGAAGGGCCAGCTCAACCCCAGGGGCCCAGGATAGAAGAGCCCAGCTCAGCCCCAGGGGCCCCGGATAGAAGAGCTCAGCTCAGCCACAGGGGCCCCCGGAGAGAAGAGTCCAGCTCAGTCCCAGGGGCCCCCAGATAGAAGAGCCCAGCTCAGCCTCAGGGGCCCCCGGATAGAAGAGTCCAGCTCAGTCCCAGGGCCCCCGGATAGAAGAGCCCAGCTCAGCCCGGCTCCTGCAGAGATTCCCTCCAGGATTATTCAGTCTATTTCTACAAACACAGCAGAAGGTGCTGACAATCTCCTACCTGAGCAGAGACCTGTGCAGACATGTCCAGGCTCTCTCCTCCTCCTGGGGGGCCGGGGGGGCAGATCTGGGATCTGAGGAGGGTCTTTAGATGGTGGTAACTGCCCACCAGACAGGGCTCCTTCCTCCTCTGCTGCAGGCTGAACACACACAAGGAGAGGTCGGAAGTGATGTCAGCACCGCTGCTGGTGCTGTCTCTGCCGCCGCTGACCCGGAAGAGGAAACCATTCTCCCTTCCATCCCATGTGCAGATCAGTGTTTCATCAGCAGGCGAGGAGCGCCCTCTGGTAGCCACTGATGGAACCACCACCTCCAGTCTTTAAGAGTGAATTGGAAATGACAGCCTGAATTTCATTAAACACATGAAAATGTAAGAAACTGCTAGAATTAAACTAGTCAACGTTTTTCTGTTTTTCTATTTTTCCTGTTTCTGTGAGTAATTCTTTATATTTGATAGGGCTGTGTATATTCAAACAACTTTCAAACGATTTGCCCCAAATTAAGTTTTGCATTTCTCTGCATTTTTTACCCACTCACTCCCTCCAAAGTTTCACTTATAAAACAAAATAAAGTAGATTGCAGTCTCGATACATTCATGAGACAGAACAATCGGGTTTGACGCTCACAGATTTCTCCCTCAGTGGATGGTGTCATGGCAATGAGTGAACGTTGCCAGGTCTGAGGATGAGAGGGTATTCCAGCACTAACAAATGTCAGACTCCTTCATACTGGCTCTTATTAGAGGTACCACCTGCCTTTTGGTCAGGTTTTAAGAATTTGCAAAGGCCGGATATTATTCTTCAATAAGACTTTGAATAAAAGTGTTTGTATTCATTTTTAACATGGCTTTGCTGTCTTTATTTACTTTAACTCTCAGTCAGGATTCGTTAAGGCAGCTCTAGAACACATTTTAAAGTGATTTCTGCTTATATTTTATATTATAAGTTTGCACTGATTAGAGGAAAAATGCCAGCTTTAGGTAATCTTCCTACTTTTGTACTGGCCGGGACAAGAAAATACTGACAATGCCATTCCTATAAAAGACCGGCCAGGTGGTAACCCTCTCTCCTATCATAAGTCACTCCTTGTCCACGCACCATCAATGTGCTGGTGCAGGAGGGCTTCGTAGCACTGTCAGGCAAGTTGCATTTGTTGCCTGGGCAGTGACATCAGATGCGACATGCACACATCAGAGCCTTCAAGTCTCACTCATCATGAGTGACACTCACACATTTAGAGGTCTGTGCTGAAGTCTCACTCACACCTAGCTGAATCTTATCACTGAGAGACGGGAGAGGGTCCTAGTACTCCATATGTGACTTTGCTCGCACTTCTACTGTGTGCAGAGTAGCCGCTTACAACTAAAGAGGGAGACACTATTCACTTCATAGAGTTCAGCAAACCCACTGTCCTATATTTTGATATCACTACATTTTCAATATTTCACCTTGACGGCTGCACAGATTATGCATTTGGTCTAACGTTGATTTGGATGTCTGTGTTAATGATTTGTATGTCACCTGTGTACTCATCATTCCTATAATTTCACTATTGTCTCTTCCTCTGACATTATCGAAGTCAAATATCATGTGACATCACTTCCTGTGAGGTCATCAATAGGATAGTTTGTTTTGACTCCTAAGAGTCTCAAAACCTTGACCTCTGTGAAGCCCATACATGTGCGCTCATCTGGAGTAAGGGGGAGGAGCATGCTCTTAGCTCAGAGATGAAAGCGTCTGGAAGCAGTGCAGGCGCTACCCTGACATGTTCCTGCCAAGCTATACTATCACCATTCAGACCAGCAGAGTGCTGAACTCTGCAAAAAGATATGACATGTGTGTTTTAATTTAATTGCACTTCATGTCAGTGTTGTTAAACTCTACAATGGTCACAAAGTGGTTCCCCCCTTGAGTTCCCACGAGTACCTTCAGTCTCTTAACTTTCACACTGTACAGTTTCTGCAATGACATTGTCCTTGGAAGAGCATACTGTCTTTTCTGAGAGAGAAGTCAAACTTATGCTTCCTGGAGAAAGTGGTTAAAGGCGCTGTCTATGATTTGACAAAAGTGAGTCAAATTCTGTGCCGAGGTGGGTTCACTAAGAGAAGCCCTTCAAAATGTACATTGACGCTGTATGAATCTGGCTTTGTATATGGTATGCCCACTAGGTGGTCATTCCATGCACAGAGATCGGGGGTTCCCCAAAAGTGTACAGGGCTCAATGTAAAACCCAAAGTGTAACAGAAGAAAAGGGTTTTTAAGGGTCAGGGGATAGGGCGCTCTGCAAAATTAACGCTAAAATTAACAGAGGTGTCGTGCTCTGCACCCACTGCTAGAGAGGATAGACCCCAGGCAGTGAGCCCAGTGTGGAGGATGGAGACACAGAGGTGTCATGCTCTGCACCCTCTGCTAGAGAGGATAGACCACAGGCAGCGAGCCCAGTGTGAAGGATGGAGACAGAGAGGTGTCATGCTCTGCACCCGCTGCTAGAGAGGATAGACCCCAGGCAGTGAGCCCAGTGTGAAGGATGGAGACACAGAGGTGTCGTGCTCTGCACCCACTGATAGAGAGGATAGTCCCCAGGCAGTGAGCCCAGTGTGGAGGATGGAGACACAGAGGTGTCATGATCTGCACCCACTGCTAGAGAGGATAGACCCCAGGCAGTGAGCCCAGTGTGAAGGATGGAGACACAGAGGTGTCATGCTCTGCACTCACTGCTAGAGAGGACGGACCCCAGGCAGTGAGCCCAGTGTGAAGGATGGAGACACAGAGGTGTCGTGCTCTGCACCCACTGCTAGAGAGGATAGACCCCAGGCAGTGAGCCCAGTGTGAAGGATGGAGACACAGAGGTGTCATGCTCTGCACCCACTGCTAGAGAGGATAGACCCCAGGCAGTGAGCCCAGTGTGAAGGATGGAGACACAGAGGTGTCATGCTCTGCACCCACTGCTAGAGAGGATAGACCCAAGGCAGTGAGCCCAGTGTGAAGGATGGACACAGAGGTGTCATGCTCTGCACCCACTGCTAGAGAGGATAGACCCCAGGCAGTGAGCCCAGTGTGAAGGATGGAGACACAGAGGTGTCATGCTCTGCACCCACTGCTAGAGAGGATAGTCCCCAGGCAGTGAGCCCAGTGTGAAGGATGGAGACACAGAGGTGTCATGCTCTGCACCCACTGCTAGAGAGGATAGACCCCAGGCAGTGAGCCCAGTGTGAAGGATGGAGACACAGAGGCGTCATGCTCTGCACCCACTGATAGAGAGGATAGACCCCAGGCAGCGAGCCCAGTGTGAAGGATGGAGACACAGAGGTGTCGTGCTCTGCACCCACTGCTAGAGAGGATAGACCCCAGGCAGTGAGCCCAGTGTGAAGGATGGAGACACAGAGGTGTCATGCTCTGCACCCACTGCTAGAGAGGATAGACCCCAGGCAGTGAGCCCAGTGTGAAGGATGGAGACACAGAGGTGTCGTGCTCTGCACCCGCTGCTAGAGAGGATAGACCCCTGGCAGTGAGCCCATTGTGAAGGATGGAGACACAGAGGTGTCATGCTCTGCACCCACTGCTAGAGAGGATAGACCCCAGGCAGTGAGCCCTGTGTGGCGGATGGAGACACAGATGTGTCATGCTCTGCACCCACTGCTAGAGAGGATAGCTTCCAGGCAGTGAGCCCAGTGTGAAGGATGGAGACACAGAGGTGTTGTGCTCTGCACCCGCTGCTAGAGAAGATAGACCCCTGGCAGTGAGCCCAGTGTGAAGGATGGAGACACAGAGGTGTCATGCTCTGCACCCACTGCTAGAGAGGATAGACCCCAGGCAGTGAGCCCAGTGTGAAGGATGGAGACACAGAGGTGTCATGCTCTGCACCCACTGCTAGAGAAGATAGACCCAGGCAGTGAGCCCAGTGTGAAGGATGGAGACACAGAGGTGTCATGCTCTGCACCCACTGCTAGAGAAGATAGACCCAGGCAGTGAGCCCAGTGTGAAGGATGGAGACACAGAGGTGTCATGCTCTGCACCTCCTGCTAGAGAGGATAGACCCCAGGCAGCGAGCCCAGTGTGAAGGATGGATACACAGATGTGTCATGCTCTGCACCCACTGCTAGAGAGGATAGACCCCAGGCAGTGAGCCCAGTGTGAAGGATGGACACAGAGGTGTCATGCTCTGCACCCACTGCTAGAGAGGATAGACCCCAGGCAGTGAGCCCAGTGTGAAGGATGGTGACACAGAGGTGTCGTGCTCTGCACCCACTACTAGAGAGGATAGACCCCAGGCAGTGAGCCCAGTGTGGAGGATGGAGACACAGAGGTGTCGTGCTCTGCACCCACTGCTAGAGAGGATAGACCCCAGGCAGTGAGCCCAGTGTGGAGGATGGAGACAGAGGTGTCGTGCTCTGCACCCACTGCTAGAGAGGATAGACCCCAGGCATCGAGCCCAGTGTGAAGGATGGAGACACAGATGTGTCATTGTTGGAAATGGGATCCCCGGCTGGCCAGGGCTTTCGCCAAGGTCAGTCAGAGACCACCACCCCCAAGTCAGGGCAAGGGAGTTACACGCCAAGATAACCCCTACTCACCCTCTAGGTAACGTGGCGCGAGCAGCAAGGCTAAACTTGGAGGCGATGTAGGCTAAGTATTTGCGCACGCACCCCAGCAACAACAACCAAAGGCCCACCACAAAGGAAACTCCACACAAGGTTATATAAAAATAGCCTTTGTATTACACCAAAACACATTAGATAAAACACACACTTTACAATGTGCCAGAGGCACGGGCAGAATTTACAGGGGATATGTACAAGACCGGGCCACCTGGACCACTGTCAGGAATCAGAAGTAACACTTTCAGAAATAATACTTTTGCATGTAAAATCACTGTAGCACACAATAAAAATAGAGCACACAACCAGTCACTACTGGTAACAGGACCTCACTAGCACCACCTGTACTAGGGAGAAAACAACCACCTATGTATTACAATACCTGTAGGGGTGTAAGAGGAACACACATGATGCAATGCATAACATTCATTCAGAGGTGTAAAGGCACATGACGCATAACAATACATTCAGAGGTGCATAGAAAGTACAATTGCGCCAAACTCACGTAAGTCACCACCTGTGACTGTCCCTAGGCCCTCTGGCCTTGTTGGGGCTAGGACGCCCTGTGTCCAGTGTCAGGGTCCTAAACGTAGCAGTTGCCCACAAAGTGCTGGGCAACTGGTGCAATTGAGGGGGCCACGTGGGAGCCTCTCTGGGCTCTCAGAATACTGGTGGGGCGAAAGGTGTGGGAGCCTCACATGCTATGCAGCAACAAAAATGTCCCCCTGAGCCTCACTGGGCTCTAGAGCAACAATGGCCGCCGTTGGAGTCCCCCTCCTGGGGACTCGAAGCACAAGTGGGGCACCTGGAGCCTCTCCTGGCTCTGCATAAGCAAGATGCCCCCTGAGCCTCTCGGGCTCAACACAAAAATGCCCCCTGGACGCTTCGCAGCGCTTCTGTGCGCTTCTGCAGGGAGGAATCGACCGCCCCTACCAAATCTCACGCATCTCGCGTGAGTCGCGTATCCCTCGAGGCACACTCACCGGGTCTCCTGCGGCGGGCGGCTGCTTCCCGAGAGCTCCCGCTCCTCGGGGCTCTCTGCAGACTTCTCCCCTGGGCTCTCCCTCGCTTTGGGAGCCTGGGGGGGACAAGGAAAGACGCCGGCTTCTCCCCTTACCGGAGCACGGGGTGGCCTCCCGTCTGCTTCCGGTTTCCTCTCTCCTGCCCCCGGCCTGCCTGACTTCCAGGTCGCGGCTACGGGGCGGGACTTCCGGTCGCTTCCCCCGGGGCCGCGCTGTGATTGGCCGACGGGCCCTGCACTTCCGGGTCGTCGCGGGCAGCGCGGCGGCCCGTTTCAGGCACTTCTAGGCGGGGGATGAATTTACCGAGGGGTGGCCTCCCTCGAGGTAAATTATAATTCAGAAACAGCGGCAATGTCCCGGGCAGGGTGGGCACCTGCCAGGGGACTCTGAAATCAGCTAAAGCGGCGTGGGCAGCCGCGGAAGGGCAGTGACAGCGCTCCCAGCGCTCAGCTGATAAATAAAGCGCTTCTAAGCGCTAGGGCCGCAAATGAAGCGCTTCCAATGCTTCAGGGATACAAGAAAGCGCTCTCAAGCACTAAGGGCCACAAGGAAGCGCTACCAAGCGCTAGAGGCAAAGTTCAGGCCCCAAAGTCCTTGTAGGCAGGCAGGGGGGCAAGGCTGGGCCCAGAGCCAGCTCACTGGGTCTCCAGGCAGGGAGACAGTCCAAGTGGCGGTCCTCTGGCCCAGCGACAGCAGCAGCCCCCTCAGGATCCTGGAAAAGAACAACTTCTGTGGGGACACAGCCCCATTTTTATACAGTGCCTTCCTTTGTTCAAGGGTGCAGAGTGGGGGCGGAACCAGTCGCAGCTGGTTCTTGAGTACTCTGTTTACCTCAACCACCCTCTCTATTCACTGGCAGGGCTTGGGTCATTAGACACACCACAGGGGGGCGGAGCCAGCATTGTGTGGGGAAAACCCAGCCCATCCAGGACACAGGTACACTCCTCCCACACATCACTCATGCTAATCTCCCACTCACCACCGGGCAGACCCATCCAGACTTCCTGGAGCCTGGCATGCCAGCCAGCTCCAGCCAATCACACGCCAGCACCCTCACAGCACACGTACAGCCATGTCTAGAAATGGCGCTTCCCTACTAGACACATACATGCTGCATACACCGTTGCGCAGCATTCACTCACACGAGTTCACACATACCAGACTCAAGCCTGTACACCCCACGCATCAGGAACTACCAGGGACACATACATTCCCCATGCATTCCTATGGGCGGGCAGGCCTAGCTCAGCACATGCACTCAGAGTGCGCACGCACTTTCCACTGGGACACAGTGAAAGTGCGCAGAATCCCTAAAATCACCATTGCCAGGTCACCATTTCTAGCAAAAAGTCTAGGGGTGAACCTGCCCTAAGGGCCAAAGTCCAACATAACCCCCTTCCAGCCAAAACGCAGGGGAGACCAATCACCACCGTGATGGACTTCCCTGCTTGGGGCGATAGAACACGGACGCGGGCCCACAACTGCAGGGACACCCTCCTGTTCTACGCCATGGTGAACCCAGGGCATTCCTTCTAAACACACTGTCTGGACCAACTGGGCTACCCCACTGGTACTCCCAAGTTGTCCGCGGCCAGGACCAGGCCCTGGGCCACCCAGGTGCCACTGGTCCATGCCAATTCGCAGAGCGGGGGGTAGTAACCCCTGGCACATAGGAGCCATTTTCCACTCTTCCTGTCTGCAAGACAGGACTAGACTGCCACTGGTACTCCAGCCTAGGGCCTACAACCTCAGGCGGACCAGGAGTCTCAGGGAAGGCTCTCCTCCCCTTACCTCTTCTTCTAGGGTTCCTCCTCCTCCGGCGAGGGGTACACCTAGAACGCCATTCCAACCCAGGGCTTATCCACTCAGGTTGCACCGGGGTCAGAGGTGGACTCTCCCACCCTCTGCACCCCCTTCCAGAGGTCTGACCTCTCCCACCTGGAGAAGTTCCTCTGGAAGAAGGACCGGTCAGGACACTGGTTACAGTCGTCCTACCCTTCAGGTCAGGCTGATCCTGAACCTGGCCTCCCAACCTCTGGTCTAAAACCTTCGGTGGAACAATTGCCTGGCACTCCAGGACTTCTGGGGACTCACACACAATCCCCCTGAGGCTAACAAATGACACATCTGTTGTGTGACTGTCTGTCTGGCGCAGATCTCCCGCCCTCTGTCCACCTGACAGTGCGTGACGATCCCCCAGACCAGAAGTGTTGTTACCATGGTCACTACACGGGAACCTAGCCCAACTGGGTAGTCCCTGACCCACTGGTCCTTCCACTGGGGAACTCCCCCAATCACTCCTCACTCTGGACTCCTGTACCCTCCCTACCGGAGCGGTACTGCCAGACTCTAGAACCACAGGAGCTCTGGTTACAGACGCTCCAGGTCCTCTACTCACTAGGAGATCCTCCTCAACTGGGTTAACAGGACAGCCTAGGTCCCCAACCTGGTGTTCCCTCAAGAAACCACCCAGGTTCTGAGACAGGGCTTCGGGCCTCTGGGGGCTCTCAGCCACCCACTGACTCCTGCTCCACTGAGCCAGGCAGTCAGCCCCTACACCCTTCTCACTAACCAGGGACCTAGCTGGGCTACACTGAGCCTCTTCCACCACGCTGGGCTGGAAGATCCCTGACCCACTACTTTTGGAGTCACTCCCTAATGACTCTACAGAACCCCTGGTACCTTCCCAGCGGTCTGCTTCCTCTGCAAGGTCCCAAGGACAAAAACATTTCAACTTCAGCAGGTGCTGGCGCAACTCTGGACACACAACACTGAGCAACTGCTCTTTGAGGAACATATTCACTACTCCGTCCCTCTCATCGTCCGGGTTAGCCACCAGCCAATCCTCCATTGCATCAGAACAGTCATCCACAAAATACCCCCACTTCTGGTGAGGCGGTTTCCTATGGTTCCTGAACTTCAACCTGTTCTCCTCCTCTTGGGAAACAGGTTCCAGACTGGGGGAACTGGGACTGGGATTCCCTACACTGAAATCTAAATAGCTGCCACCACTGGACTCAACCCTCCCTGGGGGATCCAGACACTCAACACTGCGCGCAGGGGATAGTCTACCCTCCAGAGCTACTTTGCCTCTGGTGGCGGCCCTCTCAGCCTCCTCTATCCTGTCCTGCGCTAAGACCCTCTCAGTCTCCAGCTGTTGCTTCTTAACCTCCAGCTGTTGCTTTCTAATGCCCAGCTGTGCCATAGCCTGGGCATGCTCCAACCTGAGCTTTTCTAAAGCCAGCTGGTGCTCCCTTTCTCTCCTCCTATCTTCCAGCTCCTCTGGGGACAGGTAAAGGGATGAGGCGCTGCCTCCTACGCTGGACCCAGCAAGGGACTCCCTATCTATGGGGTCCTCACTATCTGCTGGCGTCCCTGTGCTGTCATCTTCTTCCTCCTCTTCTGAATCTTCAGGGTTCCCCACAGACCCACCACCCTCATGGCGTGAAGCCCGGGCCCTTTCCTCACTGCGCTTAAAATCCCACTGACCCTTTTGCCACAGGATCAGGCTGCTCCTAAGTTCGGACTGAGTGTCTAACTCATCCACCCCTATGTCTCTCTCTTCACAGAACCTTACCAACTCTCCCATACTGTATCTAAACAGATCACAGACATCAAAAGCAGGCACCATTCTGGCGGACGTTCTAGAGAAGAGATCACACAGGGAACCTAGGGGTCTGAGCTAACACAGGAGTACACAATTCACAAGGTATCAGCAAGCTCTCTATCCCAGAGAACTCACACTCACTTGCCTAGTGCCACATACCATTCATCCACACACAACCCCCCCCTCGGACTAGTAAGGCAGTTTCTACCACCCCTGACTTCTCAACCTGACCACACGTGACACAGGTACCAGACTCTGGGCGCGGGGCAGGGGAACAAATGCACTGGACACAATTGCACAATGATACCTTCAGGAGAAGAAAATATGAAACTTCCAAAAAAAACAATCCCCTAAAATGTGGTCATCTAAAATGCAGAGTTTTGTGGTGCAGCCAGCCGCTACTAAGGTACAAGGCAAACACAAATCCTTATCCCGCCGCTTGCCGCCAATGTTGGAAATGGGATCCCCGGCTGGCCAGGGCTTTCGCCAAGGTCAGTCAGAGACCACCACCCCCAAGTCAGGGCAAGGGAGTTACACGCCAAGATAACCCCTACTCACCCTCTAGGTAACGTGGCGCGAGCAGCAAGGCTAAACTTGGAGGCGATGTAGGCTAAGTATTTGCGCACGCACCCCAGCAACAACAACCAAAGGCCCACCACAAAGGAAACTCCACACAAGGTTATATAAAAATAGCCTTTGTATTACACCAAAACACATTAGATAAAACACACACTTTACAATGTGCCAGAGGCACGGGCAGAATTTACAGGGGATATGTACAAGACAGGGCCACCTGGACCACTGTCAGGAATCAGAAGTAACACTTTCAGAAATAATACTTTTGCATGTAAAATCACTGTAGCACACAATAAAAATAGAGCACACAACCAGTCACTACTGGTAACAGGACCTCACTAGCACCACCTGTACTAGGGAGAAAACAACCACCTATGTATTACAATACCTGTAGGGGTGTAAGAGGAACACACATGATGCAATGCATAACATTCATTCAGAGGTGTAAAGGCACATGACGCATAACAATACATTCAGAGGTGCATAGAAAGTACAATTGTGCCAAACTCACGTAAGTCACCACCTGTGACTGTCCCTAGGCCCTCTGGCCTTGTTGGGGCTAGGACGCCCTGTGTCCAGTGTCAGGGTCCTAAACGTAGCAGTTGCCCACAAAGTGCTGGGCAACTGGTGCAATTGAGGGGGCCACGTGGGAGCCTCTCTGGGCTCTCAGAATACTGGTGGGGCGAAAGGTGTGGGAGCCTCACATGCTATGCAGCAACAAAAATGTCCCCCTGAGCCTCACTGGGCTCTAGAGCAACAATGGCCGCCGTTGGAGTCCCCCTCCTGGGGACTCGAAGCACAAGTGGGGCACCTGGAGCCTCTCCTGGCTCTGCATAAGCAAGATGCCCCCTGAGCCTCTCGGGCTCAACACAAAAATGCCCCCTGGACGCTTCGCAGCGCTTCTGTGCGCTTCTGCAGGGAGGAATCGACCGCCCCTACCAAATCTCACGCATCTCGCGTGAGTCGCGTATCCCTCGAGGCACACTCACCGGGTCTCCTGCGGCGGGCGGCTGCTTCCCGAGAGCTCCCGCTCCTCGGGGCTCTCTGCAGACTTCTCCCCTGGGCTCTCCCTCGCTTTGGGAGCCTGGGGGGGACAAGGAAAGACGCCGGCTTCTCCCCTTACCGGAGCACGGGGTGGCCTCCCGTCTGCTTCCGGTTTCCTCTCTCCTGCCCCCGGCCTGCCTGACTTCCAGGTCGCGGCTGCGGGGCGGGACTTCCGGTCGCTTCCCCCGGGGCCGCGCTGTGATTGGCCGACGGGCCCTGCACTTCCGGGTCGTCGCGGGCAGCGCGGCGGCCCGTTTCAGGCACTTCTAGGCGGGGATGAATTTACCGAGGGGTGGCCTCCCTCGAGGTAAATTATAATTCAGAAACAGCGGCAATGTCCCGGGCAGGGTGGGCACCTGCCAGGGGACTCTGAAATCAGCTAAAGCGGCGTGGGCAGCCGCGGAAGGGCAGTGACAGCGCTCCCAGCACTCAGCTGATAAATAAAGCGCTTCTAAGCGCTAGGGCCGCAAATGAAGCGCTTCCAACGCTTCAGGGATACAAGAAAGCGCTCTCAGGCGCTAAGGGCCACAAGGAAGCGCTACCAAGCGCTAGAGGCAAAGTTCAGGCCCCAAAGTCCTTGTAGGCAGGCAGGGGGGCAAGGCTGGGCCCAGAGCCAGCTCACTGGGTCTCCAGGCAGGGAGACAGTCCAAGTGGCGGTCCTCTGGCCCAGCGACAGCAGCAGCCCCCTCAGGATCCTGGAAAAGAACAACTTCTGTGGGGACACAGCCCCATTTTTATACAGTGCCTTCCTTTGTTCAAGGGTGCAGAGTGGGGGCGGAACCAGTCGCAGCTGGTTCTTGAGTACTCTGTTTACCTCAACCACCCTCTCTATTCACTGGCAGGGCTTGGGTCATTAGACACACCACAGGGGGCAGAGCCAGCATTGTGTGGGGAAAACCCAGCCCATCCAGGACACAGGTACACTCCTCCCACACATCACTCATGCTAATCTCCCACTCACCACCGGGCAGACCCATCCAGACTTCCTGGAGCCTGGCATGCCAGCCAGCTCCAGCCAATCACACGCCAGCACCCTCACAGCACACGTACAGCCATGTCTAGAAATGGCGCTTCCCTACTAGACACATACATGCTGCATACACCGTTGCGCAGCATTCACTCACACGAGTTCACACATACCAGACTCAAGCCTGTACACCCCACGCATCAGGAACTACCAGGGACACATACATTCCCCATGCATTCCTATGGGCGGGCAGGCCTAGCTCAGCACATGCACTCAGAGTGCGCACGCACTTTCCACTGGGACACAGTGAAAGTGCGCAGAATCCCTCAAATCACCATTGCCAGGTCACCATTTCTAGCAAAAAGTCTAGGGGTGAACCTGCCCTAAGGGCCAAAGTCCAACAGTCATGCTCTGCACCCGCTGCTAGAGAGGATAGACCTCAGGCAGTGAGCCCAGTGTGAAGGATGGAGACACAGAGGCGTCGTGCTCTGCACCCACTGCTAGAGAGGATAGACCCCAGGCAGCGAGCCCGGTGTGAAGGATGGAGACACAGAGGCGTCATGCTCTGCACCCACTGCTAGAGAGGATAGACCCCAGGCAGTGAGCCCAGTGTGGAGGATGGAGACACAGAGGTGTCGTGCTCTGCACCCACTGCTAGAGAGGATAGACCCCTGGCAGTGAGCCCAGTGTGAAGGATGGAGACACAGAGGTGTCATGCTCTGCACCCACTGCTAGAGAGGATAGACCCCAGGCAGTGAGCCCTGTGTGGCGGATGGAGACACAGATGTGTCATGCTCTGCACCCACTGCTAGAGAGGATAGCTTCCAGGCAGTGAGCCCAGTGTGAAGGATGGAGACACAGAGGTGTCGTGCTCTGCACCCACTGCTAGAGAGGATAGACCCCAGGCAGTGAGCCCAGTGTGAAGGATGGAGACACAGAGGTGTCATGCTCTGCACCCACTGCTAGAGAGGATAGATCCCAGGCAGTGAGCCCAGTGTGAAGGATTGAGACACAGAGGTGTCATGCTCTGCACCCACTGCTAGAGAGGATAGACCCCAGGCAGTGAGCCCAGTGTGAAGGATGGACACAGAGGTGTCGTGCTCTGCACCCACTGCTGGAGAGGATAGACCCCAGGCAGTGAGCCCAGTGTGAAGGATGGAGACACAGAGATGTCATGCTCTGCACCCATTGCTAGAGAGGATAGACCCCAGGCAGCGAGCCCAGTGTGAAGGATGGACACAGAGGTGTCATGCTCTGCACCCACTGCTAGAGAGGATAGACACCAGGCAGTGAGCCCAGTGTGAAGGATGGAGACACAGAGGTGTCGTGCTCTGCACCCACTGCTAGAGAGGATAGACCCCAGGCAGTGAGCCCAGTGTGAAGGTTGGAGACACAGAGGTGTCATGCTCTGCACCCCCTGCTAGAGAGGATAGACCCCAGGCAGTGAGCCCAGTGTGAAGGATGGAGACACAGAGGTGTCATGCTCTGCACCCACTGCTAGAGAGGATAGATCCCAGGCAGTGAGCCCAGTGTGAAGGATGGACACAGAGGTGTCATGCTCTGCACCCACTGCTAGAGAGGATAGACCCCAGGCAGTGAGCCCAGTGTGAAGGATGGAGACACAGAGGTGTCGTGCTCTGCACCCACTGCTAGAGAGGATAGACCTCAGGCAGTGAGCCCAGTGTGAAGGATGGAGACACAGAGGTGTCATGCTCTGCACCCACTGCTAGAGAGGATAGACCTCAGGCAGTGAGCCCAGTGTGAAGGATGGAGACACAGAGGTGTCATGCTCTGCACCCACTGCTAGAGAGGATAGAACCCAGGCAGTGAGCCCAGTGTGAAGGATGGAGACACAGAGGTGTCATGCTCTGCACCCACTGCTAGAGAGGATAGACCCCAAGCAGTGAGCCCAGTGTGAAGGATGGAGACACAGAGGTGTCGTGCTCTGCACCCGCTGCTAGAGAGGATAGACCTCAGGCAGTGAGCCCAGTGTGAAGGATGGAGACACAGAGGTGTCGTGCTCTGCACCCGCTGCTAGAGAGGATAGACCCCAGGCAGTGAGCCCAGTGTGAAGGATGGATGCACAGAGGTGTCATGCTCTGCACCCACTGCTAGAGAGGATAGACCCCAGGCAGTGAGCCCAGTGTGAAGGTTGGACACAGAGGTGTCGTGCTCTGCACCCACTGCTGGAGAGGATAGACCCCAGGCAGCGAGCCCAGTGTGAAGGATTGAGACACAGAGGTGTCATGCTCTGCACCCACTGCTAGAGAGGATAGACCCCAGGCAGTGAGCCCAGTGTGAAGGATGGACATAGAGGTGTCGTGCTCTGCACCCACTGCTAGAGAGGATAGACCCCAGGCAGTGAGCCCAGTGTGAAGGTTGGAGACACAGAGGTGTCATGCTCTGCACCCCCTGCTAGAGAGGATAGACCCCAGGCAGTGAGCCCAGTGTGAAGGATGGAGACACAGAGGTGTCATGCTCTGCACCCACTGCTAGAGAGGATAGACCCCAGGCAGTGAGCCCAGTGTGAAGGATGGAGACACAGAGGTGTCATGCTCTGCACCCACTGTTGGAGAGGATAGACCCCAGGCAGTGAGCCCAGTGTGAAGGATGGACACAGAGGTGTCATGCTCTGCACCCACTGCTAGAGAGGATAGACCCCAGGCAGTGAGCCCAGTGTGAAGGATGGAGACACAGAGGTGTCGTGCTCTGCACCCACTGCTAGAGAGGATAGACCCCAGGCAGTGAGCCCAGTGTGAAGGATGGAGACACAGAGGTGTCATGCTCTGCACCCACTGCTAGAGAGGATAGACCCCAGGCAGTGAGCCCAGTGTGAAGGATGGACACAGAGGTGTCATGCTCTGCACCCACTGCTAGAGAGGATAGACCCCAGGCAGTGAGCCCAGTGTGAAGGATGGAGACACAGAGGTGTCGTGCTCTGCACCCACTGCTAGAGAGGATAGACCCCAGGCAGTGAGCCCAGTGTGAAGGATGGAGACACAGAGGTGTCATGCTCTGCACCCACTGCTAGAGAGGATAGACCCCAGGCAGTGAGCCCAGTGTGAAGGATGGAGACACAGAGGTGTCATGCTCTTCACCCACTGCTAGAGAGGATAGACCCCAGGCAGTGAGCCCAGTGTGAAGGATGGATGCACAGAGGTGTCATGCTCTGCACCCACTGCTAGAGAGGATAGACCCCAGGCAGTGAGCCCAGTGTGAAGGATGGAGACACAGAGGTGTCGTGCTCTGCACCCACTGCTAGAGAGGATAGACCCCAGGCAGTGAGCCCAGTGTGGAGGATGGAGACACAGAGGTGTCATGCTCTGCACTCACTGCTAGAGAGGATAGACCCCAGGCAGTGAGCCCAGTGTGAAGGATGGAGACACAGAGGTGTCGTGCTCTGCACCCACTGCTAGAGAGGATAGACCCCAGGCAGTGAGCCCAGTGTGAAGGATGGAGACACAGAGGTGTCGTGCTCTGCACCCACTGCTAGAGAGGATAGACCCCAGGCAGTGAGCCCAGTGTGAAGGATGGAGACACAGAGGTGTCGTGCTCTGCACCCACTGCTAGAGAGGATAGACCCCAGGCAGTGAGCCCAGTGTGAAGGATGGAGACACAGAGGTGTCGTGCTCTGCACCCACTGCTAGAGAGGATAGACCACAGGCAGTGAGCCCAGTGTGAAGGATGGAGACACAGAGGTGTTGTGCTCTGCACCCACTGCTAGAGAGGATAGACCACAGGCAGTGAGCCCAGTGTGAAGGATGGAGACACAGAGGTGTCGTGCTCTGCACCCACTGCTAGAGAGGATAGACCCCAGGCAGTGAGCCCAGTGTGAAGGATGGAGACACAGAGGTGTTGTGCTCTGCACCCACTGCTAGAGAGGATAGACCACAGGCAGTGAGCCCAGTGTGAAGGATGGACACAGAGGTGTCATGCTCTGCACCCACTGCTGGAGAGGATAGACCCCCGGCAGTGAGCCCAGTGTGAAGGATGGAGACACAGAGGTGTCGTGCTCTGCACCCACTGCTAGAGAGGATAGACCCCAGGCAGTGAGCCCAGTGTGAAGGATGGACACAGAGGTGTCATGCTCTGCACCCACTGCTAGAGAGGATAGACCCCAGGCAGTGAGCCCAGTGTGAAGGATCGAGACACAGAGGAGTCATGCTCTGCACCCACTGTTAGAGAGGATAGACCCCAGGCAGTGAGCCCAGTGTGAAGGATGGAGACACAGAGGTGTCGTGCTCTGCACCCACTGCTAGAGAGGATAGACCCCAGGCAGTGAGGCCAGTGTGAAGGAAGGAGACACAGAGGTGTCACGCTCTGCACCCACTGCTAGAGAGGATAGACCCCAGGCAGTGAGCCCAGTGTGAAGGATCGAGACACAGAGGAGTCACGCTCTGCACCCACTGTTAGAGAGGATAGACCCCAGGCAGTGAGCCCAGTGTGAAGGATGGAGACACAGAGGTGTCGTGCTCTGCACCCACTGCTAGAGAGGATAGACCCCAGGCAGTGAGCCCAGTGTGAAGGATGGAGACACAGAGGTGTCGTGCTCTGCACCCACTGCTAGAGAGGATAGACCCCAGGCAGTGAGCCCAGTGTGAAGGATGGAGACACAGAGGTGTCATGCTCTGCACCCACTGCTGGAGAGGATAGACCCCAGGCAGTGAGCCCAGTGTGAAGGATGGAGACACAGAGGCGTCATGCTCTGCACCCGCTGCTAGAGAGGATAGACCTCAGGCAGTGAGCCCAGCGTGAAGGATGGAGACACAGAGGTGTCATGCTCTGCACCCACTGCTAGAGAGGATAGACCCCAGGCAGTGAGCCCAGTGTGAAGGATGGAGACACAGAGGTGTAATGCTCTGAACCCACTGCTAGAGAGGATAGACCCCAGGCAGTGAGCCCAGTGTGAAGGATGGACACAGAGGTGTCATGCTCTGCACCCACTGCTAGAGAGGATAGACCCCAGGCAGTGAGCCCAGTGTGAAGGATGGAGACACAGAGGCGTCGTGCTCTGCACCCACTGCTAGAGAGGATAGACCCCAGGCAGTGAGCCCAGTGTGAAGGATGGAGACACAGAGGTGTCATGCCCTGCACCCACTGCTAGAGAGGATAGACCCCAGGCAGTGAGCCCAGTGTGAAGGATGGACACAGAGGTGTCGTGCTCTGTACCCACTGCTAGAGAGGATAGACCCCAGGCAGTGAGCCCAGTGTGAAGGATGGAGACACACAGGTGTCGTGCTCTGCACCCTCTGCTAGAGAGGATAGACCCCAAGCAGTGAGCCCAGTGTGAAGGATGGAGACACAGAGGTGTCGTGCTCTGCACCCACTGCTAGAGAGTATAGACCCCAGGCAGTGAGGCCAGTGTGAAGGATGGAGACACAGAGGTGTCGTGCTCTACACCCACTGCTAGAGAGGATAGACCCCAGGCAGTGAGCCCAGTGTGAAGGATGGAGACACAGAGGTGTCATGCTCTGCACCCACTGCTAGAGAGGATAGACCCCAGGCAGTGAGCCCAGTGTGAAGGATGGAGACAAAGAGGTGTTGTGCTCTGCACCCACTGCTAGAGAGGATAGACCCCAGGCAGTGAGCCCAGTGTGAAGGATGGAGACACAGAGGTGTCATGCTCTGCACCCACTGCTAGAGAGGATAGACCCCAGGCAGTGAGCCCAGTGTGAAGGATGGAGACACAGAGGTGTCGTGCTCTGCACCCACTGCTAGAGAGGATAGACCCCAGGCAGTGAGCCCAGTGTGAAGGATGGAGACACAGAGGTGACGTGCTCTGCACCCACTGCTACAGAGGATAGACCCCAGGCAGTGAGCCCAGTGTGAAGGATGGAGACACAGAGGTGTCGTGCTCTGCACCCACTGCTAGAGAGGATAGACCCCAGGCCGTGAGCCCAGTGTGAAGGATGGAGACACAGAGGTGTCATGCTCTGCACCCACTGCTAGAGAGGATAGACCTCAGGCAGTGAGCCCAGTGTGAAGGATGGAGACACAGAGGTGTCACGCTCTGCAGCCACTGCTTGAGAGGATAGACCCCAGGCAGTGAGCCCCGTGTGAAGGATGGAGACACAGAGGTGTCGTGCTCTGCACCCACTGCTAGAGAGGATAGACCCCAGGCAGCGAGCCCAGTGTGAAGGATGGAGACACAGAGGTGTCATGCTCTGCACCCACTGCTAGAGAGGATAGACCCCAGGCAGTGAGCCCAGTGTGAAGGATGGAGACACAGAGGTGTCATGCTCTGCACCCACTGCTAGAGAGGATGGACCCCAGGCAGTGAGCCCAGTGTGAAGGATGGAGACACAGAGGTGTCATGCTCTGCACCCACTGCTAGAGAGGATAGACCCCAGGCAGTGAGCCCAGTGTGAAGGATGGAGACACAGAGGTGTTGTGCTCTGCACCCACTGCTAGAGAGGATAGACCCCAGGCAGTGAGCCCAGTGTGAAGGATGGACACAGAGGTGTCATGCTCTGCACCCACTGCTAGAGAGGATAGACCACAGGCAGTGAGCCCAGTGTGAAGGATGGACACAGAGGTGTCATGCTCTGCACCCACTGCTGGAGAGGATAGACCCCAGGCAGTGAGCCCAGTGTGAAGGATGGAGACACAGAGGTGTCGTGCTCTGCACCCACTGCTAGAGAGGATAGACCCCAGGCAGTGAGCCCAGTGTGAAGGATGGAGACACAGAGGTGTCATGCTCTGCACCCACTGCTAGAGAGGATAGACCCCAGGCAGTGAGCCCAGTGTGAAGGATGGAGACACAGAGGTGTTGTGCTCTGCACCCACTGCTAGAGAGGATAGACCCCAGGCAGTGAGCCCAGTGTGAAGGATGGACACAGAGGTGTCATGCTCTGCACCCACTGCTAGAGAGGATAGACCACAGGCAGTGAGCCCAGTGTGAAGGATGGACACAGAGGTGTCATGCTCTGCACCCACTGCTGGAGAGGATAGACCTCAGGCAGTGAGCCCAGTGTGAAGGATGGAGACACAGAGGTGTCGTGCTCTGCACCCACTGCTAGAGAGGATAGACCCCAGGCCGTGAGCCCAGTGTGAAGGATGGAGACACAGAGGTGTCATGCTCTGCACCCACTGCTAGAGAGGATAGACCTCAGGCAGTGAGCCCAGTGTGAAGGATGGAGACACAGAGGTGTCATGCTCTGCACCCACTGCTGGAGAGGATAGACCCCAGGCAGTGAGCCCAGTGTGAAGGACGGAGACACAGAGGTGTCATGCTCTGCACCCACTGCTAGAGAGGATAGACCCCAGGTAGTGAGCCCAGTGTGAAGGATGGAGACAGAGGTGTCATGCTCTGCACCCACTGCTAGAGAGGATAGACCCCAGGTAGTGAGCCCAGTGTGAAGGATGGAGACACAGAGGTGTCGTGCTCTGCACCCACTGCTAGAGAGGATAGACCCCAGGCCGTGAGCCCAGTGTGAAGGATGGAGACACAGAGGTGTCATGCTCTGCACCCACTGCTAGAGAGGATAGACCTCAGGCAGTGAGCCCAGTGTGAAGGATGGAGACACAGAGGTGTCATGCTCTGCACCCACTGCTGGAGAGGATAGACCCCAGGCAGTGAGCCCAGTGTGAAGGACGGAGACACAGAGGTGTCATGCTCTGCACCCACTGCTAGAGAGGATAGACCCCAGGTAGTGAGCCCAGTGTGAAGGATGGAGACAGAGGTGTCATGCTCTGCACCCACTGCTAGAGAGGATAGACCCCAGGTAGTGAGCCCAGTGTGAAGGATGGAGACACAGAGGTGTCGTGCTCTGCACCCACTGCTAGAGAGGATAGACCCCAGGCCGTGAGCCCAGTGTGAAGGATGGAGACACAGAGGTGTCATGCTCTGCACCCACTGCTAGAGAGGATAGACCTCAGGCAGTGAGCCCAGTGTGAAGGATGGAGACACAGAGGTGTCATGCTCTGCACCCACTGCTGGAGAGGATAGACCCCAGGCAGTGAGCCCAGTGTGAAGGACGGAGACACAGAGGTGTCATGCTCTGCACCCACTGCTAGAGAGGATAGACCCCAGGTAGTGAGCCCAGTGTGAAGGATGGAGACAGAGGTGTCATGCTCTGCACCCACTGCTAGAGAGGATAGACCCCAGGTAGTGAGCCCAGTGTGAAGGATGGAGACAGAGGTGTCATGCTCTGCACCCACTGCTAGAGAGGATAGACCCCAGGCAGTGAGCCCAGTGTGAAGGATGGACACAGAGGTGTCGTGCTCTGCACGCACTGCTAGAGAGGATAGACCCCAGGCAGTGAGCCCAGTGTGAAGGATGGACACAGAGGTGTCATGCTCTGCACCCACTGCTAGAGAGGATAGACACCAGGCAGTGAGCCCAGTGTGAAGGATGGAGACACAGATGTGTCATGCTCTGCACCCACTGCTAGAGAGGATAGACCCCAGGCAGTGAGCCCAGTGTGAAGGATGGACACAGAGGTGTCATGCTCTGCACGCACTGCTAGAGAGGATAGACCCCAGGCAGTGAGCCCAGTGTGAAGGATGGACACAGAGGTGTCATGCTCTGCACCCACTGCTAGAGAGGATAGACCCCAGGCAGTGAGCCCAGTGTGAAGGATGGAGACACAGAGGTGTCATGCTCTGCACCCACTGCTAGAGAGGATAGACCCCAGGCAGTGAGCCCAGTGTGAAGGATGGAGACACAGAGGTGTCGTGCTCTGCACCCACTGCTAGAGAGGATAGACCCCAGGCAGTGAGCCCAGTGTGAAGGATGGAGACACAGAGGTGTCGTGCTCTGCACCCACTGCTAGAGAGGATAGACCCCAGGCAGTGAGCCCAGTGTGAAGGATGGAGACACAGAGGTGTTGTGCTCTGCACCCACTGCTAGAGAGGATAGACCCCAGGCAGTGAGCCCAGTGTGAAGGATGGACACAGAGGTGTCATGCTCTGCACCCACTGCTAGAGAGGATAGACCCCAGGCAGTGAGCCCAGTGTGAAGGATGGAGACACAGAGGCGTCGTGCTCTGCACCCACTGCTAGAGAGGATAGACCCCAGGCAGTGAGCCCAGTGTGAAGGATGGAGACACAGAGGCGTCATGCTCTGCACCCACTGCTAGAGAGGATAGACCCCAGGCAGTGAGCCCAGTGTGAAGGGTGGAGACACAGAGGTGTCATGCTCTGCACCCACTGCTAGAGAGGATAGCTTCCAGGCAGTGAGCCCAGTGTGAAGGATGGAGACACAGAGGTGTCGTGCTCTGCACCCACTGCTAGAGAGGATAGACCCCAGGCAGTGAGCCCAGTGTGAAGGATGGAGACACAGATGTGTCATGCTCTGCACCCACTGCTAGAGAGGATAGACCCCAGGCAGTGAGCCCAGTGTGAAGGATGGACACAGAGGTGTCATGCTCTGCACGCACTGCTAGAGAGGATAGACCCCAGGCAGTGAGCCCAGTGTGAAGGATGGACACAGAGGTGTCATGCTCTGCACCCACTGTTAGAGAGGATAGACCCCAGGCAGTGAGCCCAGTGTGAAGTATGGACACAGAGGTGTCATGCTCTGCACCCACTGCTAGAGAGGATAGACCCCAGGCCGTGAGCCGAGTGTGAAGGATGGAGACACAGAGGTGTCATGCTCTTCACCCACTGCTAGAGAGGATAGACCCCAGGCAGTGAGCCCAGTGTGAAGGATGGAGACACAGAGGTGTCGTGCTCTGCACCCACTGCTAGAGAGGATAGACCCCAGGCAGTGAGGCCAGTGTGAAGGAAGGAGACACAGAGGTGTCACGCTCTGCACCCACTGCTAGAGAGGATAGACCCCAGGCAGTGAGCCCAGTGTGAAGGATGGACACAGAGGTGTCATGCTCTGCACCCACTGCTAGAGAGGATAGACCCCAGGCAGTGAGCCCAGTGTGAAGGATGGAGACACAGAGGTGTCATGCTCTGCACCCACTGCTAGAGAGGATAGTCCCCAGGCAGTGAGCCCAGTGTGAAGGATGGAGACACAGAGGTGTCGTGCTCTGCACCCACTGCTAGGGAGGATAGATCCCAGGCAGTGAGCCCAGTGTGAAGGATGGAGACACAGAGGTGTCATGCTCTGCACCCACTGCTAGAGAGGATAGACCCCAGGCAGTGAGCCCAGTGTGAAGGATGGAGACACAGAGGTGTCGTGCTCTGCAGCCACTGCTAGAGAGGATAGACCCCAGGCAGTGAGCCCAGTGTGAAGGATGGACACAGAGGTGTCATGCTATGCACCCACTGCTAGAGAGGATAGACCCCAGGCAGTGAGCCCAGTGTGAAGGATGGAGACACAGAGGTGTTGTGCTCTGCACCCACTGCTAGAGAGGATAGACCCCAGGCAGTGAGGCCAGTGTGAAGGAAGGAGACACAGAGGTGTCACGCTCTGCTCCCACTGCTAGAGAGGATAGACCCCAGGCAGTGAGCCCAGTGTGAAGGCTGGAGACACAGAGGTGTCGTGCTCTGCACCCGCTGCTAGAGAGGATAGACCCCAGGCAGCAAGCCGAGTGTGAAGGATGGAGACACAGAGGTGTCGTGCTCTGCACCCACTGCTAGAGAGGATAGACCCCAGGCAGCGAGCCCAGTGTGAAGGATGGAGACACAGAGGTGTCGTGCTCTGCACCCACTGCTAGAGAGGATAGACCCCAGGCAGTGAGCCCAGTGTGAAGGATGGAGACACAGAGGTGTCATGCTCTGCACCCACTGCTAGAGAGGATAGACCCCAGGTAGTGAGCCCAGTGTGAAGGATAGAGACACAGAGGTGTCATGCTCTGCACCCACTGCTAGAGAGGATAGACCCCAGGCAGGGGGCCCAGTATGAAGGATGGAGACACAGAGGTTTCGTGCTCTGCACCCACTGCTAGAGAGGATAGACCCCAGGCAGTGAGCCCAGTGTGAAGGATGGAGACACAGAGGTGTCGTGCTCTGCACCCACTGCTAGAGAGGACGGACCCCAGGCAGTGAGCCCAGTGTGAAGGATGGAGACACAGAGGTGTCGTGCTCTGCACCCACTGCTAGAGAGGACAGATCCCAGGCAGTGAGCCCAGTGTGAAGGATGGAGACACAGAGGTGTCGTGCTCTGCACCCACTGCTAGAGAGAATAGACCCCAGGCAGTGAGCCCAGTGTGAAGGATGGAGACACAGAGGTGTCGTGCTCTGCACCCACTGCTAGAGAGGACAGACCCCAGGCAGTGAGCCCAGTGTGAAGGATGGAGACACAGAGGTGTCGTGCTCTGCACCCACTGCTAGAGAGGACAGACCCCAGGCAGGGAGCCCAGTGTGAAGGATGGAGACACAGAGGTGTCGTGCTCTGCACCCACTGCTAGAGAGGATAGACCCCAGGCAGTGAGCCCAGTGTGAAGGATGGAGACACAGAGGTGTCATGCTCTGCACCCACTGCTAGAGAGGATAGACCCCAGGCAGTGAGCCCAGTGTGAAGGATGGAGACACAGAGGTGTCATGCTCTGCACCCACTGCTAGAGAGGATAGACCCCAGGCAGTGAGCCCAGTGTGAAGGATGGATGCACAGAGGTGTCGTGCTCTGCACCCACTGTTAGAGAGGACGGACCCCAGGCAGTGAGCCCAGTGTGAAGGATGGAGACACAGAGGTGTCGTGCTCTGCACCCACTGCTAGAGAGGATAGACCCCAGGCTGTGAGCCCAGTGTGAAGGATGGAGACACAGAGGTGTCATGCTCTGCACCCACTGCTAGAGAGGATAGACCCCAGGCAGTGAGCCCCGTGTGAAGGATGGAGACACAGAGGGGTCGTGCTCTGCACCCGCTGCTAGAGAGGATAGTCCCCAGGCAGTGAGCCCAGTGTGAAGGATGGACACAGAGGTGTCGTGCTCTGCACCCACTGCTAGAGAGGATAGACCCCAGGCAGCGAGCCCAGTGCGAAGGATGGAGACACAGAGGTGTCATGCTCTGCACCCACTGCTACAGAGGATAGACCCCAGGCAGCGAGCCCAGTGTGAAGGATGGAGACACAGAGGTGTCATGCTCTGCACCCACTGCTAGAGAGGATAGACCCCAGGCAGTGAGCCCAGTGTGAAGGATGGAGACACAGAGGCGTCATGCTCTGCACCCACTGATAGAGAGGATAGACCCCAGGCAGCGAGCCCAGTGTGAAGGATGGAGACACAGAGGTGTCGTGCTCTGCACCCACTGCTAGAGAGGATAGACCCCAGGCAGTGAGCCCAGTGTGAAGGATGGAGACACAGAGGTGTCATGCTCTGCACCCACTGCTAGAGAGGATAGACCCCAGGCAGTGAGCCCAGTGTGAAGGATGGAGACACAGAGGTGTCGTGCTCTGCACCCACTGCTAGAGAGGATAGACCCCAGACAGTGAGCCCAGTGTGAAGGATGGAGACACAGAGGTGTCATGCTCTGCACCCACTGCTAGAGAGGATAGACCCCAGGCAGTGAGCCCAGTGTGAAGGATGGATGCACAGAGGTGTCATGCTCTGCACCCACTGCTAGAGAGGATAGACCCCAGGCAGTGAGCCCAGTGTGGCGGAGAAGAGACAGAGAGGTGTCATGCCCTGCACCCACTGCTAGAGAGGATAGTCCCCAGGCAGTGAGCCCAGTGTGAAGGATGGAGACACAGAGGTGTCATGCTCTGCACCCACTGCTAGAGAGGATAGACCCCAGGCAGTGAGCCCAGTGTGAAGGATGGACACAGAGGTGTCATGCTCTGCACCCACTGCTGGAGAGGATCGACCCCAGGCAGTGAGCCCAGTGTGAAGGATGGAGACACAGAGGTGTCGTGCTCTGCACCCACTGCTAGAGAGGATAGACCCCAGGCAGTGAGCCCAGTGTGAAGGATGGAGACACAGAGGTGTCGTGCTCTGCACCCACTGCTAGAGAGGATAGACCCCAGGCAGTGAGCCCAGTGTGAAGGATGGAGACACAGAGGTGTCGTGCTCTGCACCCACTGCTAGAGAGGATAGACCCCAGGCAGTGAGCCCAGTGTGAAGGATGGAGACACAGAGGTGTCATGCTCTGCACCCACTGCTAGAGAGGATAGACCCCAGGCAGTGAGCCCAGTGTGAAGGATAGAGACACAGAGGTGTCATGCTCTGCACCCACTGCTAGAGAGGATAGACCCCAGGCAGGGGGCCCAGTGTGAAGGATGGAGACACAGAGGTGTCATGCTCTGCACCCACTGCTAGAGAGGATAGACCCCAGGCAGTGAGCCCAGTGAGAAGGATGGAGACACAGAGGTGTCATGCTCTGCACCCACTGCTAGAGAGGATAGACCCCAGGCAGTGAGCCCAGTGTGAAGGATGGAGACACAGAGGTGTCATGCTCTGCACCCACTGCTAGAGAGGATAGACCCAGGCAGTGAGCCCAGTGTGAAGGATGGAGACACAGAGGTGTCGTGCTCTGCACCCACTGTTAGAGAGGATAGACCCCAGGCAGTGAGCCCAGTGTGAAGGATGGACACAGAGGTGTCGAGCTCTGTACCCACTGCTAGAGAGGATAGACCCCAGGCAGTGAGGCCAGTGTGAAGGATGGAGACACAGAGTTGTCACGCTCTGCACCCACTGCTAGAGAGGATAGACCCCAGGCAGTGAGCCCAGTGTGAAGGATGGAGACACAGAGGTGTCGTGCTCTGCACCCACTGCTAGAGAGGATAGACCCCAGGCAGTGAGCCCAGTGTGAAGGATGGAGACACAGAGGTGTCATGCTCTGCACCCACTGCTAGAGAGGATAGACCCCAGGCAGGGAGCCCAGTGTGAAGGATGGAGACACAGAGGTGTTGTGCTCTGCACCCACTGCTAGAGAGGATAGACCCCAGGCAGTGAGCCCAGTGTGAAGGATGGAGACACAGAGGTGTCATGCTCTGCACCCACTGCTAGAGAGGATAGACCCCAGGCAGTGAGCCCAGTGTGAAGGATGGAGACACAGAGGCGTCGTGCTCTGCACCCACTGCTAGAGAGGATAGACCCCAGGCACGAGCCCAGTGTGAAGGATGGAGACACAGAGGTGTCGTGCTCTGCACCCACTGCTAGAGAGGATAGACCCCAGGCAGTGAGCCCAGTGTGAAGGATGGAGACACAGAGGTGTCGTGCTCTGCACCCACTGCTAGAGAGGATAGACCCCAGACAGTGAGCCCAGTGTGAAGGATGGAGACACAGAGGTGTCATGCTCTGCACCCACTGCTAGAGAGGATAGACCCCAGGCAGTGAGCCCAGTGTGAAGGATGGATGCACAGAGGTGTCATGCTCTGCACCCACTGCTAGAGAGGATAGACCCCAGGCAGTGAGCCCAGTGTGGCGGAGAAGAGACAGAGAGGTGTCATGCCCTGCACCCACTGCTAGAGAGGATAGTCCCCAGGCAGTGAGCCCAGTGTGAAGGATGGAGACACAGAGGTGTTGTGCTCTGCACCCACTGCTAGAGAGGATAGACCCCAGGCAGTGAGCCCAGTGTGAAGGATGGACACAGAGGTGTCATGCTCTGCACCCACTGCTGGAGAGGATCGACCCCAGGCAGTGAGCCCAGTGTGAAGGATGGAGACACAGAGGTGTCGTGCTCTGCACCCACTGCTAGAGAGGATAGACCCCAGGCAGTGAGCCCAGTGTGAAGGATGGAGACACAGAGGTGTCGTGCTCTGCACCCACTGCTAGAGAGGATAGACCCCAGGCAGTGAGCCCAGTGTGAAGGATGGAGACACAGAGGTGTCGTGCTCTGCACCCACTGCTAGAGAGGATAGACCCCAGGCAGTGAGCCCAGTGTGAAGGATGGAGACACAGAGGTGTCATACTCTGCACCCACTGCTAGAGAGGATAGACCCCAGGCAGCGAGCCCAGTGTGAAGGATGGAGACACAGAGGTGTCATGCTCTGCACCCACTGCTAGAGAGGATAGACCCAGGCAGTGAGCCCAGTGTGAAGGATGGAGACACAGAGGTGTCGTGCTCTGCACCCACTGCTAGAGAGGATAGACCCCAGGCAGTGAGCCCAGTGTGAAGGATGGAGACACAGAGGTGTCATGCTCTGCACCCACTGCTGGAGAGGATAGACCCCAGGCAGTGAGCCCAGTGTGAAGGATGGAGACACAGAGGTGTCGTGCTCTGCACCCACTGCTAGAGAGGATAGACCCCAGGCAGTGAGCCCAGTGTGAAGGATGGAGACACAGAGGTGTCATGCTCTGCACCCACTGCTGGAGAGGATAGACCCCAGGCAGTGAGCCCAGTGTGAAGGATGGAGACACAGAGGCGTCATGCTCTGCACCCGCTGCTAGAGAGGATAGACCTCAGGCAGTGAGCCCAGTGTGAAGGATGGAGACACAGAGGCGTCGTGCTCTGCACCCACTGCTAGAGAGGATAGACCCCAGGCAGTGAGCCCAGTGTGAAGGATGGAGACACAGAGGTGTCATGCCCTGCACCCACTGCTAGAGAGGATAGACCCCAGGCAGTGAGCCCAGTGTGAAGGATGGACACAGAGGTGTCGTGCTCTGTACCCACTGCTAGAGAGGATAGACCCCAGGCAGTGAGCCCAGTGTGAAGGATGGAGACACACAGGTGTCGTGCTCTGCACCCTCTGCTAGAGAGGATAGACCCCAAGCAGTGAGCCCAGTGTGAAGGATGGAGACACAGAGGTGTCGTGCTCTGCACCCACTGCTAGAGAGTATAGACCCCAGGCAGTGAGCCCAGTGTGAAGGATGGAGACACAGAGGTGTCGTGCTCTGCACCCACTGCTAGAGAGGATAGACCCCAGGCAGTGAGCCCAGTGTGAAGGATGGAGACACAGAGGTGTCATGCTCTGCACCCACTGCTAGAGAGGATAGACCCCAGGCAGTGAGCCCAGTGTGAAGGATGGAGACAAAGAGGTGTTGTGCTCTACACCCACTGCTAGAGAGGATAGACCCCAGGCAGTGAGCCCAGTGTGAAGGATGGAGACACAGAGGTGTCATGCTCTGCACCCACTGCTAGAGAGGATAGACCCCAGGCAGTGAGCCCAGTGTGAAGGATGGAGACACAGAGGTGTCATGCTCTGCACCCACTGCTACAGAGGATAGACCCCAGGCAGTGAGCCCAGTGTGAAGGATGAAGACACAGAGGTGTCATGCTCTGCACCCACTGCTAGAGAGTATAGACCTCAGGCAGTGAGCCCAGTGTGAAGGATGGACACAGAGGTGTCATGCTCTGCACCCACTGCTAGAGAGGATAGACCCCAGGCAGTGAGCCCAATGTGAATGATGGAGACACAGAGGTGTCATGCTCTGCACCCACTGCTAGAGAGGATAGACCCCAGGCAGCGAACCCAGTGTGAAGGATGGACACAGAGGTGTCATGCTCTGCACCCACTGCTAGAGAGGATAGACCCCAGGCCGTGAGCCCAGTGTGAAGGATGGAGACACAGAGGTGTCATGCTCTGCACCCACTGCTAGAGAGGATAGACCCCAGGCAGTGAGGCCAGTGTGAAGGATGGAGACACAGAGGTGTCATGCTCTGCACCCACTGCTAGAGAGTATAGACCTCAGGCAGTGAGCCCAGTGTGAAGGATGGACACAGAGGTGTCATGCTCTGCACCCACTGCTAGAGAGGATAGACCCCAGGCAGTGAGCCCAATGTGAAGGATGGAGACACAGAGGTGTCATGCTCTGCACCCACTGCTAGAGAGGATAGACCCCAGGCAGTGAGCCCAGTGTGAAGGATGGAGACACAGAGGTGTTGTGCTCTGCACCCACTGCTAGAGAGGATAGACCCCAGGCAGTGAGCCCAGTGTGAAGGATGGAGACACAAAGGTGTCATGCTCTGCACCCACTGCTAGAGAGGATGGACCCCAGGCAGTGAGCCCAGTGTGAAGGATGGAGACACAGAGGTGTCGTGCTCTGCACCCACTGCTAGAGAGGATAGTCCCCAGGCAGGGGGCCCAGTGTGAAGGATGGAGACACAGAGGTGTTGTGCTCTGCACCCACTGCTAGAGAGGATAGACCCCAGGCAGTGAGCCCAGTGTGAAGGATGGAGACACAGAGGTGTCATGCTCTGCACCCACTGCTAGAGAGGATAGACCCCAGGCAGTGAGCCCAGTGTGAAGGATGGAGACACAGAGGTGTCGTGCTCTGCACCCACTGCTAGAGAGGATAGACCCCAGGCAGTGAGCCCAGTGTGAAGGATGGAGACACAGAGGTGTCGTGCTCTGCACCCACTGCTAGAGAGGATAGACCCCAGGCAGTGAGCCCAGTGTGAAGGATGGAGACACAGAGGTGTCATGCTCTGCACCCACTGCTAGAGAGGATAGACCCCAGGCAGTGAGCCCAGTGTGAAGGATGGAGACACAGAGGTGTTGTGCTCTGCACCCACTGCTAGAGAGGATAGACCCCAGGCAGTGAGCCCAGTGTGAAGGATGGAGACACAGAGGTGTTGTGCTCTGCACCCACTGCTAGAGAGGATAGACCCCAGGCAGTGAGCCCAGTGTGAAGGATGGACACAGAGGTGTCATGCTCTGCACCCAATGCTAGAGAGGATAGACCACAGGCAGTGAGCCCAGTGTGAAGGATGGACACAGAGGTGTCATGCTCTGCACCCACTGCTGGAGAGGATAGACCCCAGGCAGTGAGCCCAGTGTGAAGGATGGAGACACAGAGGTGTCGTGCTCTGCACCCACTGCTAGAGAGGATAGACCCCAGGCAGTGAGCCCAGTGTGAAGGATGGAGACACAGAGGTGTCATGCTCTGCACCCACTGCTGGAGAGGATAGACCCCAGGCAGTGAGCCCAGTGTGAAGGATGGAGACACAGAGGCGTCATGCTCTGCACCCGCTGCTAGAGAGGATAGACCTCAGGCAGTGAGCCCAGCGTGAAGGATGGAGACACAGAGGTGTCATGCTCTGCACCCACTGCTAGAGAGGATAGACCCCAGGCAGTGAGCCCAGTGTGAAGGATGGAGACACAGAGGTGTAATGCTCTGAACCCACTGCTAGAGAGGATAGACCCCAGGCAGTGAGCCCAGTGTGAAGGATGGACACAGAGGTGTCATGCTCTGCACCCACTGCTAGAGAGGATAGACCCCAGGCAGTGAGCCCAGTGTGAAGGATGGAGACACAGAGGCGTCGTGCTCTGCACCCACTGCTAGAGAGGATAGACCCCAGGCAGTGAGCCCAGTGTGAAGGATGGAGACACAGAGGTGTCATGCCCTGCACCCACTGCTAGAGAGGATAGACCCCAGGCAGTGAGCCCAGTGTGAAGGATGGACACAGAGGTGTCGTGCTCTGTACCCACTGCTAGAGAGGATAGACCCCAGGCAGTGAGCCCAGTGTGAAGGATGGAGACACACAGGTGTCGTGCTCTGCACCCTCTGCTAGAGAGGATAGACCCCAAGCAGTGAGCCCAGTGTGAAGGATGGAGACACAGAGGTGTCGTGCTCTGCACCCACTGCTAGAGAGTATAGACCCCAGGCAGTGAGGCCAGTGTGAAGGATGGAGACACAGAGGTGTCGTGCTCTACACCCACTGCTAGAGAGGATAGACCCCAGGCAGTGAGCCCAGTGTGAAGGATGGAGACACAGAGGTGTCATGCTCTGCACCCACTGCTAGAGAGGATAGACCCCAGGCAGTGAGCCCAGTGTGAAGGATGGAGACAAAGAGGTGTTGTGCTCTGCACCCACTGCTAGAGAGGATAGACCCCAGGCAGTGAGCCCAGTGTGAAGGATGGAGACACAGAGGTGTCATGCTCTGCACCCACTGCTAGAGAGGATAGACCCCAGGCAGTGAGCCCAGTGTGAAGGATGGAGACACAGAGGTGTCGTGCTCTGCACCCACTGCTAGAGAGGATAGACCCCAGGCAGTGAGCCCAGTGTGAAGGATGGAGACACAGAGGTGACGTGCTCTGCACCCACTGCTACAGAGGATAGACCCCAGGCAGTGAGCCCAGTGTGAAGGATGGAGACACAGAGGTGTCGTGCTCTGCACCCACTGCTAGAGAGGATAGACCCCAGGCCGTGAGCCCAGTGTGAAGGATGGAGACACAGAGGTGTCATGCTCTGCACCCACTGCTAGAGAGGATAGACCTCAGGCAGTGAGCCCAGTGTGAAGGATGGAGACACAGAGGTGTCACGCTCTGCAGCCACTGCTTGAGAGGATAGACCCCAGGCAGTGAGCCCCGTGTGAAGGATGGAGACACAGAGGTGTCGTGCTCTGCACCCACTGCTAGAGAGGATAGACCCCAGGCAGCGAGCCCAGTGTGAAGGATGGAGACACAGAGGTGTCATGCTCTGCACCCACTGCTAGAGAGGATAGACCCCAGGCAGTGAGCCCAGTGTGAAGGATGGAGACACAGAGGTGTCATGCTCTGCACCCACTGCTAGAGAGGATGGACCCCAGGCAGTGAGCCCAGTGTGAAGGATGGAGACACAGAGGTGTCATGCTCTGCACCCACTGCTAGAGAGGATAGACCCCAGGCAGTGAGCCCAGTGTGAAGGATGGAGACACAGAGGTGTTGTGCTCTGCACCCACTGCTAGAGAGGATAGACCCCAGGCAGTGAGCCCAGTGTGAAGGATGGACACAGAGGTGTCATGCTCTGCACCCACTGCTAGAGAGGATAGACCACAGGCAGTGAGCCCAGTGTGAAGGATGGACACAGAGGTGTCATGCTCTGCACCCACTGCTGGAGAGGATAGACCCCAGGCAGTGAGCCCAGTGTGAAGGATGGAGACACAGAGGTGTCGTGCTCTGCACCCACTGCTAGAGAGGATAGACCCCAGGCAGTGAGCCCAGTGTGAAGGATGGAGACACAGAGGTGTCATGCTCTGCACCCACTGCTAGAGAGGATAGACCCCAGGCAGTGAGCCCAGTGTGAAGGATGGAGACACAGAGGTGTTGTGCTCTGCACCCACTGCTAGAGAGGATAGACCCCAGGCAGTGAGCCCAGTGTGAAGGATGGACACAGAGGTGTCATGCTCTGCACCCACTGCTAGAGAGGATAGACCACAGGCAGTGAGCCCAGTGTGAAGGATGGACACAGAGGTGTCATGCTCTGCACCCACTGCTGGAGAGGATAGACCTCAGGCAGTGAGCCCAGTGTGAAGGATGGAGACACAGAGGTGTCGTGCTCTGCACCCACTGCTAGAGAGGATAGACCCCAGGCCGTGAGCCCAGTGTGAAGGATGGAGACACAGAGGTGTCATGCTCTGCACCCACTGCTAGAGAGGATAGACCTCAGGCAGTGAGCCCAGTGTGAAGGATGGAGACACAGAGGTGTCATGCTCTGCACCCACTGCTGGAGAGGATAGACCCCAGGCAGTGAGCCCAGTGTGAAGGACGGAGACACAGAGGTGTCATGCTCTGCACCCACTGCTAGAGAGGATAGACCCCAGGTAGTGAGCCCAGTGTGAAGGATGGAGACAGAGGTGTCATGCTCTGCACCCACTGCTAGAGAGGATAGACCCCAGGTAGTGAGCCCAGTGTGAAGGATGGAGACACAGAGGTGTCGTGCTCTGCACCCACTGCTAGAGAGGATAGACCCCAGGCCGTGAGCCCAGTGTGAAGGATGGAGACACAGAGGTGTCATGCTCTGCACCCACTGCTAGAGAGGATAGACCTCAGGCAGTGAGCCCAGTGTGAAGGATGGAGACACAGAGGTGTCATGCTCTGCACCCACTGCTGGAGAGGATAGACCCCAGGCAGTGAGCCCAGTGTGAAGGACGGAGACACAGAGGTGTCATGCTCTGCACCCACTGCTAGAGAGGATAGACCCCAGGTAGTGAGCCCAGTGTGAAGGATGGAGACAGAGGTGTCATGCTCTGCACCCACTGCTAGAGAGGATAGACCCCAGGTAGTGAGCCCAGTGTGAAGGATGGAGACACAGAGGTGTCGTGCTCTGCACCCACTGCTAGAGAGGATAGACCCCAGGCCGTGAGCCCAGTGTGAAGGATGGAGACACAGAGGTGTCATGCTCTGCACCCACTGCTAGAGAGGATAGACCTCAGGCAGTGAGCCCAGTGTGAAGGATGGAGACACAGAGGTGTCATGCTCTGCACCCACTGCTGGAGAGGATAGACCCCAGGCAGTGAGCCCAGTGTGAAGGACGGAGACACAGAGGTGTCATGCTCTGCACCCACTGCTAGAGAGGATAGACCCCAGGTAGTGAGCCCAGTGTGAAGGATGGAGACAGAGGTGTCATGCTCTGCACCCACTGCTAGAGAGGATAGACCCCAGGTAGTGAGCCCAGTGTGAAGGATGGAGACAGAGGTGTCATGCTCTGCACCCACTGCTAGAGAGGATAGACCCCAGGCAGTGAGCCCAGTGTGAAGGATGGACACAGAGGTGTCGTGCTCTGCACGCACTGCTAGAGAGGATAGACCCCAGGCAGTGAGCCCAGTGTGAAGGATGGACACAGAGGTGTCATGCTCTGCACCCACTGCTAGAGAGGATAGACACCAGGCAGTGAGCCCAGTGTGAAGGATGGAGACACAGATGTGTCATGCTCTGCACCCACTGCTAGAGAGGATAGACCCCAGGCAGTGAGCCCAGTGTGAAGGATGGACACAGAGGTGTCATGCTCTGCACGCACTGCTAGAGAGGATAGACCCCAGGCAGTGAGCCCAGTGTGAAGGATGGACACAGAGGTGTCATGCTCTGCACCCACTGCTAGAGAGGATAGACCCCAGGCAGTGAGCCCAGTGTGAAGGATGGAGACACAGAGGTGTCATGCTCTGCACCCACTGCTAGAGAGGATAGACCCCAGGCAGTGAGCCCAGTGTGAAGGATGGAGACACAGAGGTGTTGTGCTCTGCACCCACTGCTAGAGAGGATAGACCCCAGGCAGTGAGCCCAGTGTGAAGGATGGAGACACAGAGGTGTCGTGCTCTGCACCCACTGCTAGAGAGGATAGACCCCAGGCAGTGAGCCCAGTGTGAAGGATGGAGACACAGAGGTGTTGTGCTCTGCACCCACTGCTAGAGAGGATAGACCCCAGGCAGTGAGCCCAGTGTGAAGGATGGACACAGAGGTGTCATGCTCTGCACCCACTGCTAGAGAGGATAGACCCCAGGCAGTGAGCCCAGTGTGAAGGATGGAGACACAGAGGCGTCGTGCTCTGCACCCACTGCTAGAGAGGATAGACCCCAGGCAGTGAGCCCAGTGTGAAGGATGGAGACACAGAGGCGTCATGCTCTGCACCCACTGCTAGAGAGGATAGACCCCAGGCAGTGAGCCCAGTGTGAAGGGTGGAGACACAGAGGTGTCATGCTCTGCACCCACTGCTAGAGAGGATAGCTTCCAGGCAGTGAGCCCAGTGTGAAGGATGGAGACACAGAGGTGTCGTGCTCTGCACCCACTGCTAGAGAGGATAGACCCCAGGCAGTGAGCCCAGTGTGAAGGATGGAGACACAGATGTGTCATGCTCTGCACCCACTGCTAGAGAGGATAGACCCCAGGCAGTGAGCCCAGTGTGAAGGATGGACACAGAGGTGTCATGCTCTGCACGCACTGCTAGAGAGGATAGACCCCAGGCAGTGAGCCCAGTGTGAAGGATGGACACAGAGGTGTCATGCTCTGCACCCACTGTTAGAGAGGATAGACCCCAGGCAGTGAGCCCAGTGTGAAGTATGGACACAGAGGTGTCATGCTCTGCACCCACTGCTAGAGAGGATAGACCCCAGGCCGTGAGCCGAGTGTGAAGGATGGAGACACAGAGGTGTCATGCTCTTCACCCACTGCTAGAGAGGATAGACCCCAGGCAGTGAGCCCAGTGTGAAGGATGGAGACACAGAGGTGTCATGCTCTGCACCCACTGCTAGAGAGGATAGACCCCAGGCAGGGAGCCCAGTGTGAAGGATGGAGACACAGAGGTGTCGTGCTCTGCACCCACTGCTAGAGAGGACGGACCCCAGGCAGTGAGCCCAGTGTGAAGGATGGAGACACAGAGGTGTCGTGCTCTGCACCCACTGCTAGAGAGGATAGACCCCAGGCAGTGAGCCCAGTGTGAAGGATGGACACAGAGGTGTCATGCTCTGCACCCACTGCTAGAGAGGATAGACCCCAGGCAGTGAGCCCAGTGTGAAGGATGGACACAGAGGTGTCATGCTCTGCACCCACTGCTAGAGAGGATAGACCCCAGGCAGTGAGCCCAGTGTGAAGGATGGAGACACAGAGGTGTCGTGCTCTGCACCCACTGCTAGAGAGGATAGACCCCAGGCAGTGAGCCCAGTGTGAAGGATGGAGACACAGAGGTGTCGTGCTCTGCACCCACTGCTAGAGAGGATAGACCCCAGGCAGTGAGCCCAGTGTGAAGGTTGGAGACACAGAGGTGTCATGCTCTGCACCCACTGCTAGAGAGGATAGACCCCAGGCAGGGAGCCCAGTGTGAAGGATGGAGACACAGAGGTGTCGTGCTCTGCACCCACTGCTAGAGAGGATAGACCCCAGGCAGTGAGCCCAGTGTGAAGGATGGAGACACAGAGGTGTCGTGCTCTGCACCCACTGCTAGAGAGTATAGACCCCAGGCAGTGAGCCCAGTGTGAAGGATGGAGACACAGAGGTGTCGTGCTCTGCACCCACTGCTAGAGAGGATAGACCCCAGGCAGTGAGCCCAGTGTGAAGGATGGAGACACAGAGGTGTCATGCTCTGCACCCACTGCTAGAGAGGATAGACCCCAGGCAGTGAGCCCAGTGTGAAGGATGGAGACAAAGAGGTGTTGTGCTCTGCACCCACTGCTAGAGAGGATAGACCCAGGCAGTGAGCCCAGTGTGAAGGATGGAGACACAGTGGTGTCGTGCTCTGCACCCACTGCTAGAGAGTATAGACCCCAGGCAGTGAGCCCAGTGTGAAGGATGGAGACACAGAGGTGTCATGCTTTGCACCCACTGCTAGAGAGGATAGACCCCAGGCAGTGAGCCCAGTGTGAAGGATGGAGACACAGAGGTGTCATGCTCTGCACCCACTGCTAGAGAGGATAGACCCCAGGCAGTGAGCCCAGTGTGAAGGATGGAGACACAGAGGTGTCATGCTCTGCACCCACTGCTAGAGAGGATAGACCCCAGACAGTGAGCCCAGTGTGAAGGATGGAGACACAGAGGTGTTGTGCTCTGCACCCACTGCTAGAGAGGATAGACCCCAGGCAGTGAGCCCAGTGTGAAGGATGGAGACACAAAGGTGTCATGCTCTGCACCCACTGCTAGAGAGGATGGACCCCAGGCAGTGAGCCCAGTGTGAAGGATGGAGACACAGAGGTGTCATGCTCTGCACCCACTGCTAGAGAGGATAGACCCCAGGCAGTGAGCCCAGTGTGAAGGATGGAGACACAGAGGTGTTGTGCTCTGCACCCACTGCTAGAGAGGATAGACCCCAGGCAGCGAGCCCAGTGTGAAGGATGGAGACACAGAGGTGTCATGCTCTGCACCCACTGCTAGAGAGGATAGACCCCAGGCAGTGAGCCCAGTGTGAAGGACGGAGACACAGAGGTGTCATGCTCTGCACCCACTGCTAGAGAGGATAGACCCCAGGCAGTGAGCCCAGTGTGAAGGATGGACACAGAGGTGTCATGCTCTGCACCCAATGCTAGAGAGGATAGACCACAGGCAGTGAGCCCAGTGTGAAGGATGGACACAGAGGTGTCATGCTCTGCACCCACTGCTGGAGAGGATAGACCCCAGGCAGTGAGCCCAGTGTGAAGGATGGAGACACAGAGGTGTCGTGCTCTGCACCCACTGCTAGAGAGGATAGACCCCAGGCAGTGAGCCCAGTGTGAAGGATGGAGACACAGAGGTGTCATGCTCTGCACCCACTGCTGGAGAGGATAGACCCCAGGCAGTGAGCCCAGTGTGAAGGATGGAGACACAGAGGCGTCATGCTCTGCACCCGCTGCTAGAGAGGATAGACCTCAGGCAGTGAGCCCAGCGTGAAGGATGGAGACACAGAGGTGTCATGCTCTGCACCCACTGCTAGAGAGGATAGACCCCAGGCAGTGAGCCCAGTGTGAAGGATGGAGACACAGAGGTGTAATGCTCTGAACCCACTGCTAGAGAGGATAGACCCCAGACAGTGAGCCCAGTGTGAAGGATGGACACAGAGGTGTCATGCTCTGCACCCACTGCTAGAGAGGATAGACCCCAGGCAGTGAGCCCAGTGTGAAGGATGGAGACACAGAGGCGTCGTGCTCTGCACCCACTGCTAGAGAGGATAGACCCCAGGCAGTGAGCCCAGTGTGAAGGATGGAGACTGTTGGACTTTGGCCCTTAGGGCAGGTTCACCCCTAGACTTTTTGCTTAAAATGGTGACCTGGAGATGGTGATTTTTGGATTGTGCGCACTTTCACTGTGTCCCAGTGGAAAGTGCGTGCGCACTCTGAGTGCATGTGCTGAGCTAGGCCTGCCCGCCCATAGGAATGCATGGGGAATGTATGTGTCCCTGGTAGTTCCTGATGCGTGGGGTGTACAGGCTTGAGTCTGGTATGTGTGAACTCGTGAGAGTGAATGCTGCGAGATGGTGTATGCAGCATGTATGTGTCTAGTAGCGAAGCGCCATTTCTAGACATGGCTGTACGTGTGCTGTGAGGGTGCTGGCGTGTGATTGGCTGGAGCTGGCTGGCATGCCAGGCTCCAGGAAGTCTGGATGGGTCTGCCCGGTGGTGAGTGGGAGATTAGCATGAGTAATGTGTGGGAGGAGTGTACCTGTGTCCTGGATGGGCTGGGTTTTCCCCACACAATGCTGGCTCCGCCCCCCTGTGGTGTGTCTAATGACCCAAGCCCTGCCAGTGAATAGAGAGGGTGGTTGAGGTAAACAGAGTACTCAAGAACCAGCTGCGACTGGTTCAGCCCCCACTCTGCACCCTCAGACAAAGGAATGCACTGTATAAAAATGGGGCTGTGTCCCCACTGAAGTTGTTCTTTCTTGATCCTACTTGAGGGGGCTGCTGCTGCTGCTGGGGCCAGGAGGAACCGCCACTTGGACTGCCTCCCTGCCTGGAGGGCCAGTGAGCTGGCCCCTGGCCCAGCCTTGCCCCCCCTGCCTGCCAAGGAGGACTTTTGCTGGACTTGTGTTTCCCCTGAAGCGCCTGGAAGCGCTTTATTTTGTCTACCAGCGCTGGGAGCGCTCTATCTGCCTGAGGGCACCTGGGAGCACTGTGTCTGTGCTTCTAGCGCTTAAGAGCGCTTTATTTTGTCCTGGCGCTGTAGTTTGTGCCCACAGCGCTTGGGAGCGCTTTATTGTCCAGGAGCGTTGTTCATCGTCTCAGAGCGCTTGGGAGCGCTTTCTGTAAGGCAGGTGCCCACCCTGCATTTCGCTGCTCGAGCGGCTGCCCACGCCGCATATTTGTTTGATTTATTTAACACGGGAGCCCACTCCGTGTGAAATCACCGCTGCAGCCCGGGAGACCCGGCCGGGCCGCCGCGCTGCCTACGGCGACCCGGAAGTCCCGCCTCCTTCCTCCCAGTGCCGCGCTGCTATTGGCTGCAGCCGCGACCCGGAAGACAGGCACAAGACGCCCGGACGAGGGCAGGACCGGCGAGGTTCCCTTCTGCTTCCCCCGGTCTGGGGAAGCCTAGGTGAAGACAGAGGTTGGCCCCAGCCGGCGGGGCCCCCGCAGCGGAGCCGAGAAGCAGCCTGCCGAGGCTCCCGAAGGAGAGAGGAGCCCCGCAGCCCGTGAGGAGAGCAGGAACAGCCGGTGAGTGAAAGCCGGCTAGGGGAGAAGTGCGAGGTCGCGCACCTTCCCCCCCCCCCTGCCTCTACTCGAGCGGCCCCCACTTGACAGCGGGCCGCTCCACCAAGGCGCACCTTTGCCCCACGAGTCCCCCGAGCCGGGACTCCAACGGTTGGGGGCAATTACTGGATCTCGAGTCCCCCAGAGGGGGGGACCCCCAAGAGGGCGCCAATTGTCGTGAGAGCCCAGCGAGGCTCTTGAGAGGGCATTTCTTTGTGAGAGCCCCGAGGGCTCCAACCAGGTGGAAAGTTGCTTTGCGAGCCCTGAGAGGCTCTTGGGGGCACATCAGGAGTTAAGAGCCCAGAGAGGCTCAGGCGACCCCATTGTTGTTTAAGAGCCCCAAGAGGCTCAGGGGCCATTTGTGTATTCAGAGCCCAGCGAGGCTTCAAGGGGACAGTCATTCTGCAGAGCCTGTGAGGCTCCCCCAGCGTGTTGGCCCCATCATTGTGCTACCAGTTGCCCAGCACTTTGTGGGCAACTGCCACGTTTAGGCCCTGACATTGGACACAGGGCGTCCTAGCCCCAGAGAGGCCAGTTGGCCTAGGGACAGTCACAGGTGGTGACTTACGTGAGTTTGGCGCAATTGTTATTGTTTTTGCACCTCTGAATGTATTGTTTATGCGTCATGTGCCCTTACACCTCTGAATGAATGTTATGCATTGCATCATGTGTTTTCCTCTTACACCCCTACAGGTATTGTAATACATAGGTGGTTGTTTTCTCCCTAGTACAGGTGGTGCTAGTGAGGTCCTGGTTACCAGTAATTACTGGTTGTGTGCTATTTTGTGCTATATTCTATGTACTAAGTGCTATTTCTGAAAGTGCTACTTCTGATTCCTGACAGTGGTCCAGGTGGCCCTGTCTTGTACATATCCCTTGTAAATTCTGCCCGTGCCTCTGGCACATTGTAAAGTGTGTGTTTTATCTAATGTGTTTTGGTGTAATACAAAGGCTATTTTTATATAACCTTGTGTGGAGTTTCCTTTGTGGTGGGCCTTTGGTTGTTGTTGCTGGGGTGCGTGCGCAAATACTTAGCCTACATCGCCTCCAAGTTTAGCCTTGCTGCTCGCGCCACGTTACCTAGAGGGTGAGTAGGGGTTATCTTGGCGTGTAACTCCCTTGCCCTGACTTGGGTGTGGTGGTCTCTGACTGACTTTGGCGAAAGCCCTGGCCAGCCGGGGATCCCATTTCCAACATTGGCGGCAAGCGGTGGGATAAGGATTTGTGTTTGCCTTGTACCTTAGTAGCGGCTGGCTGCACCACAAAACTCTGCATTTTAGATGACCACATTTTAAGGGGATTGTTTTTTTGGAAGTTTCATATTTTCTTCTCCTGAAGGTATCATTGTGCAATTGTGTCCAGTGCATTTGTTCCCCTGCCCCGCGCCCAGAGTCTGGTACCTGTGTCACTTGTGGTCAGGTTGAGAAGTCAGGGGTGGTAGAAACTGCCTTACTAGTCCGAGGGGGGGGTTGTGTGTGGATGAATGGTGTTTGGCACTAGGCAAGTGAGTGGAGTTCTCTGGGATAGAGAGCTTGCTGATACCTTGTGAATTGGGTACTCCTGTGTTAGCTCAGACCCCTAGGTTCCCTGTGTGATCTCTTCTCTAGAACGTCTGCCAGAATGGAGCCTGCTTTTGATGTCTGTGATCTGTTTAGATACAGTATGGGAGAGTTGGTAAGGTTCTGTGAAGAGAGAGACATAGGGGTGGATGAGTTAGACACTCAGTCCGAACTTAGGAGCAGCCTGATCCTATGGCAAAAGTGTCAGTGGGACCTTGAGCGCAGTGAGGAAAGGGCCCGGGCTTCACACCAGGAGGGTGGTGGGTCTGTGGGGAGCCCTGAAGATTCAGAAGAGGAGGAAGAAAATGATAGCACAGGGACACCAGCAGATAGTGAGGACCCCATAGATAGGGAGTCCCTTGCTGGGTCCAGCATAGGAGGCAGCGCCTCATCCCTTTCCCTGTCCCCAGAGGAGCTGGAAGATAGGAGGAGAGAAAGGGAGCACCAGCTGGCTTTAGAAAAGCTCAGGTTGGAGCATGCCCAGGCTATGGCACAGCTGGGCATTAGAAAGCAACAGCTGGAGACCGAGAGGGTCTTAGCGCAGGAAAGGATAGAGGAGGCTGAGAGGGCCGCCACCAGAGGCAAAGTAGCTCTGGAGGGTAGACTATCCCCTGCGCGCAGTGTTGAGTGTCTGGATCCCCCAGGGAGGGTTGAGTCCAGTGGTGGCAGCTATTTAGATTCCAGTGTAGGAAATCCCAGTCCCAGTTCCCCCAGTCTGGTACCTGTTTCCCAAGAGGAGGAGTATAGGTTGAAATTCAGGGGCAGTAGGAAGCTGCCTCACCAGTCGTGGGAGAAGTTTGAGGATGAATGTTGTGGAGCACTGTGGGCTTGGGTAGAGGTTCACACTGACTCTGATTTTGAAGTCTTGTTTGATCTTATAGTCAAAGAGCAGGTGCTCAGTGGTTGTTCGCCAGAGTTGCGCCAACACCTGTTGCAAGTTGGATTTACTGATACAGAGTTACTGGCAAGGGAAGCCGACCGCTGGGAAAGGGCCAGAGGTTCTCTAGGGTCATTGGTGAGTGACTCCAAAAGTAGTGGTTCAGGGACCTTCCAGCCCAGCGTGGTGGAAGAGGCTCAGTGTAGCCCAGCTAGGTCCCAGTATAGTGAGAAGGGTGTAGGGGCTGACTGCCTGGCTCAGTGGAGCAGGAGTCAGTGGGTGGCTGAGAGCCCCCAGAGGCCCGAAGCCCTGTCTCAGAACCTGGGTGGTTTCTTGAGGGAACACCAGGTTGGGGACCTAGGCTGTCCTGTTAGCCCATTTGAGGAAGATCTCCTAGTGAGTAGGGGACCTGGAGTGTCTGTAACCAGAGCTCCTGTGGTTCTAGAGTCTGGCAGTACCGCTCCGGTAGGGAGGGTACAGGAGTCCAGAGTGAGGAGTGATTGGGGGAGTTCCCCAGTGGAAGGACCAGTGGGTCAGGGACTACCCAGTTGGGCTAGGTTCCCGTGTAGTGACCATGGTAACACCACTTCTGGTCTGGGGGATCGTCACGCACTGTCAGGTGGACAGAGGGCGGGAGATCTGCGCCAGACAGACAGTCACGCAACAGATGTGACATTTGTTAGCCTCAGGGGGATTGCGAGTGAATCCCCAGAAGTCCTGGAGTGCCAGGCAATTGTTCCACCGAAGGTTCTAGACCAGAGGTTGGGAGGCCAGGTTCAGGATCAGCCTGACCTGAAGGGTAGGACGACTGTAACCAGTGTCCTGACCGGTTCTTCTTCCAGAGGAACTTCTCCAGGTGGGAGAGGGCAGACCTCTGGAAGGGGGTGCAGAGGGTGGGAGAGCCCACCTCTGACCCCGGTGCAACCTGAGTGGATAAGTCCTGGGTTGGAATGGCGTTCTAGGGGTACCCCTCGCAGAGGGAGGAGGAACCCTAGGAGAAGAGGTAGGGGGAGGAGAGCCTTCCCCGAGACTCCTGGTCCGCCGGAGGTTGTAGGCCCTCGGCTGGAGTACCAGTGGCAGTCTAGTCCTGTCTTGCAGACAGGAAGAGTGGAAAATGGCTCCTATGTGCCAGGGGTTACTACCCCCCGCTCTGCGAATTGGCATGGACCAGTGGCACCTGGGTGGCCCAGGGCCTGGTCCTGGCCGCGGACAACTTGGGACTACCAGTGGGGTAGCCCAGTTGGTCCAGACAGTGTGTTTAGAAGGAATCCCATGGGTTCACCGTGGCGTAGAACAGGAGGGTGTCCCTGCAGTTGTGGGCCCGCGTCCGTGTTCTATCGCCCCAAGCAGGGAAGTCCATCACGGTGGTGATTGGTCTCCCCTGCGTTTTGGCTGGAAGGGGGTTATGTTGGACTTTGGCCCTTAGGGCAGGTTCACCCCTAGACTTTTTGCTTAAAATGGTGACCTGGAGATGGTGATTTTTGGATTGTGCGCACTTTCACTGTGTCCCAGTGGAAAGTGCGTGCGCACTCTGAGTGCATGTGCTGAGCTAGGCCTGCCCGCCCATAGGAATGCATGGGGAATGTATGTGTCCCTGGTAGTTCCTGATGCGTGGGGTGTACAGGCTTGAGTCTGGTATGTGTGAACTCGTGAGAGTGAATGCTGCGAGATGGTGTATGCAGCATGTATGTGTCTAGTAGCGAAGCGCCATTTCTAGACATGGCTGTACGTGTGCTGTGAGGGTGCTGGCGTGTGATTGGCTGGAGCTGGCTGGCATGCCAGGCTCCAGGAAGTCTGGATGGGTCTGCCCGGTGGTGAGTGGGAGATTAGCATGAGTAATGTGTGGGAGGAGTGTACCTGTGTCCTGGATGGGCTGGGTTTTCCCCACACAATGCTGGCTCCGCCCCCCTGTGGTGTGTCTAATGACCCAAGCCCTGCCAGTGAATAGAGAGGGTGGTTGAGGTAAACAGAGTACTCAAGAACCAGCTGCGACTGGTTCAGCCCCCACTCTGCACCCTCAGACAAAGGAATGCACTGTATAAAAATGGGGCTGTGTCCCCACTGAAGTTGTTCTTTCTTGATCCTACTTGAGGGGGCTGCTGCTGCTGCTGGGGCCAGGAGGAACCGCCACTTGGACTGCCTCCCTGCCTGGAGGGCCAGTGAGCTGGCCCCTGGCCCAGCCTTGCCCCCCCTGCCTGCCAAGGAGGACTTTTGCTGGACTTGTGTTTCCCCTGAAGCGCCTGGAAGCGCTTTATTTTGTCTACCAGCGCTGGGAGCGCTCTATCTGCCTGAGGGCACCTGGGAGCACTGTGTCTGTGCTTCTAGCGCTTAAGAGCGCTTTATTTTGTCCTGGCGCTGTAGTTTGTGCCCACAGCGCTTGGGAGCGCTTTATTGTCCAGGAGCGTTGTTCATCGTCTCAGAGCGCTTGGGAGCGCTTTCTGTAAGGCAGGTGCCCACCCTGCATTTCGCTGCTCGAGCGGCTGCCCACGCCGCATATTTGTTTGATTTATTTAACACGGGAGCCCACTCCGTGTGAAATCACCGCTGCAGCCCGGGAGACCCGGCCGGGCCGCCGCGCTGCCTACGGCGACCCGGAAGTCCCGCCTCCTTCCTCCCAGTGCCGCGCTGCTATTGGCTGCAGCCGCGACCCGGAAGACAGGCACAAGACGCCCGGACGAGGGCAGGACCGGCGAGGTTCCCTTCTGCTTCCCCCGGTCTGGGGAAGCCTAGGTGAAGACAGAGGTTGGCCCCAGCCGGCGGGGCCCCCGCAGCGGAGCCGAGAAGCAGCCTGCCGAGGCTCCCGAAGGAGAGAGGAGCCCCGCAGCCCGTGAGGAGAGCAGGAACAGCCGGTGAGTGAAAGCCGGCTAGGGGAGAAGTGCGAGGTCGCGCACCTTCCCCCCCCCCCTGCCTCTACTCGAGCGGCCCCCACTTGACAGCGGGCCGCTCCACCAAGGCGCACCTTTGCCCCACGAGTCCCCCGAGCCGGGACTCCAACGGTTGGGGGCAATTACTGGATCTCGAGTCCCCCAGAGGGGGGGACCCCCAAGAGGGCGCCAATTGTCGTGAGAGCCCAGCGAGGCTCTTGAGAGGGCATTTCTTTGTGAGAGCCCCGAGGGCTCCAACCAGGTGGAAAGTTGCTTTGCGAGCCCTGAGAGGCTCTTGGGGGCACATCAGGAGTTAAGAGCCCAGAGAGGCTCAGGCGACCCCATTGTTGTTTAAGAGCCCCAAGAGGCTCAGGGGCCATTTGTGTATTCAGAGCCCAGCGAGGCTTCAAGGGGACAGTCATTCTGCAGAGCCTGTGAGGCTCCCCCAGCGTGTTGGCCCCATCATTGTGCTACCAGTTGCCCAGCACTTTGTGGGCAACTGCCACGTTTAGGCCCTGACATTGGACACAGGGCGTCCTAGCCCCAGAGAGGCCAGTTGGCCTAGGGACAGTCACAGGTGGTGACTTACGTGAGTTTGGCGCAATTGTTATTGTTTTTGCACCTCTGAATGTATTGTTTATGCGTCATGTGCCCTTACACCTCTGAATGAATGTTATGCATTGCATCATGTGTTTTCCTCTTACACCCCTACAGGTATTGTAATACATAGGTGGTTGTTTTCTCCCTAGTACAGGTGGTGCTAGTGAGGTCCTGGTTACCAGTAATTACTGGTTGTGTGCTATTTTGTGCTATATTCTATGTACTAAGTGCTATTTCTGAAAGTGCTACTTCTGATTCCTGACAGTGGTCCAGGTGGCCCTGTCTTGTACATATCCCTTGTAAATTCTGCCCGTGCCTCTGGCACATTGTAAAGTGTGTGTTTTATCTAATGTGTTTTGGTGTAATACAAAGGCTATTTTTATATAACCTTGTGTGGAGTTTCCTTTGTGGTGGGCCTTTGGTTGTTGTTGCTGGGGTGCGTGCGCAAATACTTAGCCTACATCGCCTCCAAGTTTAGCCTTGCTGCTCGCGCCACGTTACCTAGAGGGTGAGTAGGGGTTATCTTGGCGTGTAACTCCCTTGCCCTGACTTGGGTGTGGTGGTCTCTGACTGACTTTGGCGAAAGCCCTGGCCAGCCGGGGATCCCATTTCCAACAGAGACACAGAGGTGTCATGCCCTGCACCCACTGCTAGAGAGGATAGACCCCAGGCAGTGAGCCCAGTGTGAAGGATGGACACAGAGGTGTCGTGCTCTGTACCCACTGCTAGAGAGGATAGACCCCAGGCAGTGAGCCCAGTGTGAAGGATGGAGACACACAGGTGTCGTGCTCTGCACCCTCTGCTAGAGAGGATAGACCCCAAGCAGTGAGCCCAGTGTGAAGGATGGAGACACAGAGGTGTCGTGCTCTGCACCCACTGCTAGAGAGTATAGACCCCAGGCAGTGAGCCCAGTGTGAAGGATGGAGACACAGAGGTGTCGTGCTCTGCACCCACTGCTAGAGAGGATAGACCCCAGGCAGTGAGCCCAGTGTGAAGGATGGAGACACAGAGGTGTCATGCTTTGCACCCACTGCTAGAGAGGATAGACACCAGGCAGTGAGCCCAGTGTGAAGGATGGAGACACAGAGGTGTCACGCTCTGCACCCACTGCTAGAGAGTATAGACCCCAGGCAGTGAGCCCAGTGTGAAGAATGGAGACACAGAGGTGTCGTGCTCTGCACCCACTGCTAGAGAGGATAGACTCCAGGCAGCGAGCCCAGTGTGAAGGATGGGGACATAGAGGTGTTGTGCTCTGCACCCACTGCTAGAGAGGATAGACCCCAGGCAGTGAGCCCAGTGTGAAGGATGGAGACACAGAGGTGTCATGCTCTGCACCCACTGCTAGAGAGGATAGACCCCAGGCAGTGAGCCCAGTGTGAAGGATGGAGACACAGAGGTGTCATGCTCTGCACCCACTGCTAGAGAGGATAGACCCCAGGCAGTGAGCCCAGTGTGAAGGATGGAGACACAGAGGTGTTGTGCTCTGCACCCACTGCTAGAGAGGATAGATCCCAGGCAGTGAGCCCAGTGTGAAGGATGGAGACACAGAGGTGTCATGCTTTGCACCCACTGCTAGAGAGGATAGACCCCAGGCAGTGAGCCCAGTGTGAAGGATGGAGACACAGAGGTGTCATGCTCTGCACCCACTGCTAGAGAGGATGGACCCCAGGCAGTGAGCCCAGTGTGAAGGATGGAGACACAGAGGTGTCATGCTCTGCACCCACTGCTAGAGAGGATAGACCCCAGGCAGTGAGCCCAGTGTGAAGGATGGAGACACAGAGGTGTCATGCTCTGCACCCACTGCTAGAGAGGATGGACCCCAGGCAGTGAGCCCAGTGTGAAGGATGGAGACACAGAGGTGTCATGCTCTGCACCCACTGCTAGAGAGGATAGACCCCAGGCAGTGAGCCCAGTGTGAAGGATGGAGACACAGAGGTGTTGTGCTCTGCACCCACTGCTAGAGAGGATAGACCCCAGGCAGTGAGCCCAGTGTGAAGGATGGACACAGAGGTGTCATGCTCTGCACCCACTGCTAGAGAGGATAGACCACAGGCAGTGAGCCCAGTGTGAAGGATGGACACAGAGGTGTCATGCTCTGCACCCACTGCTGGAGAGGATAGACCCCAGGCAGTGAGCCCAGTGTGAAGGATGGAGACACAGAGGTGTCGTGCTCTGCACCCACTGCTAGAGAGGATAGACCCCAGGCAGTGAGCCCAGTGTGAAGGATGGACACAGAGGTGTCATGCTCTGCACCCACTGCTAGAGAGGATAGCTTCCAGGCATCGAGCCCAGTGTGAAGTATGGAGACACAGAGGTGTCACGCTCTGCACCCACTGCTAGAGAGGATAGACCCCAGGCAGTGAGCCCAGTGTGAAGGATGGAGACACAGAGGTGTCATGCTCTGCACCCACTGCTAGAGAGGATAGACCCCAGGCAGTGAGCCCAGTGTGAAGGATGGAGACACAGAGGTGTCGTGCTCTGCACCCACTGCTAGAGAGGATAGACCCCAGGCAGTGAGCCCAGTGTGAAGGATGGAGACACAGAGGTGTCGTGCTCTGCACCCACTGCTAGAGAGGACGGACCCCAGGCAGTGAGCCCAGTGTGAAGGATGGAGACACAGAGGTGTCGTGCTCTGCACCCACTGCTAGAGAGGACAGACCCCAGGCAGTGAGCCCAGTGTGAAGGATGGAGACACAGAGGTGTCGTGCTCTGCACCCACTGCTAGAGAGGATAGACCCCAGGCAGTGAGCCCAGTGTGAAGGTTGGAGACACAGAGGTGTCATGCTCTGCACCCACTGCTAGAGAGGATAGACCCCAGGCAGGGAGCCCAGTGTGAAGGATGGAGACACAGAGGTGTCGTGCTCTGCACCCACTGCTAGAGAGGATAGACCCCAGGCAGTGAGCCCAGTGTGAAGGATGGAGACACAGAGGTGTCATGCTCTGCACCCACTGCTAGAGAGGATAGACCCCAGGCAGTGAGGCCAGTGTGAAGGATGGAGACACAGAGGTGTCATGCTCTGCACCCACTGCTAGAGAGGATAGACCCCAGGCAGTGAGCCCAGTGTGAAGGATGGAGACACAGAGGTGTCATGCTCTGCATGCACTGCTAGAGAGGATAGACCCCAGGCAGTGAGCCCAGTGTGAAGGATGGAGACATAGAGGTGTCGTGCTCTGCACCCACTGCTAGAGAGGATAGACCCCAGGCAGTGAGCCCAGTGTGAAGGATGGAGACACAGAGGTGTCGTGCTCTGCACCCACTGCTAGAGAGGATAGACCCCAGGCAGTGAGCCCAGTGTGAAGGATGGAGACACAGAGGTGTCGTGCTCTGCACCCACTGCTAGAGAGGATAGACCCCAGGCAGTGAGCCCAGTGTGAAGGATGGAGACACAGAGGTGTCATGCTCTGCACCCACTGCTAGAGAGGATAGACCCCAGGCAGGGAGCCCAGTGTGAAGGATGGAGACACAGAGGTGTCGTGCTCTGCACCCACTGCTAGAGAGGATAGACCCCAGGCAGTGAGCCCAGTGTGAAGGATGGAGACACAGAGGTGTCATGTTCTGCACCCACTGCTAGAGAGGATAGACCCCAGGCAGTGAGCCCAGTGTGAAGGATGGAGACACAGAGGCGTCGTGCTCTGCACCCACTGCTAGAGAGGATAGACCCCAGGCACGAGCCCAGTGTGAAGGATGGAGACACAGAGGTGTCGTGCTCTGCACCCACTGCTAGAGAGGATAGACCCCAGGCAGTGAGCCCAGTGTGAAGGATGGAGACACAGAGGTGTCGTGCTCTGCACCCACTGCTAGAGAGGATAGACCCCAGACAGTGAGCCCAGTGTGAAGGATGGAGACACAGAGGTGTCATGCTCTGCACCCACTGCTAGAGAGGATAGACCCCAGGCAGTGAGCCCAGTGTGAAGGATGGATGCACAGAGGTGTCATGCTCTGCACCCACTGCTAGAGAGGATAGACCCCAGGCAGTGAGCCCAGTGTGGCGGAGAAGAGACAGAGAGGTGTCATGCCCTGCACCCACTGCTAGAGAGGATAGTCCCCAGGCAGTGAGCCCAGTGTGAAGGATGGAGACACAGAGGTGTTGTGCTCTGCACCCACTGCTAGAGAGGATAGACCCCAGGCAGTGAGCCCAGTGTGAAGGATGGACACAGAGGTGTCATGCTCTGCACCCACTGCTGGAGAGGATCGACCCCAGGCAGTGAGCCCAGTGTGAAGGATGGAGACACAGAGGTGTCGTGCTCTGCACCCACTGCTAGAGAGGATAGACCCCAGGCAGTGAGCCCAGTGTGAAGGATGGAGACACAGAGGTGTCGTGCTCTGCACCCACTGCTAGAGAGGATAGACCCCAGGCAGTGAGCCCAGTGTGAAGGATGGAGACACAGAGGTGTCGTGCTCTGCACCCACTGCTAGAGAGGATAGACCCCAGGCAGTGAGCCCAGTGTGAAGGATGGAGACACAGAGGTGTCATACTCTGCACCCACTGCTAGAGAGGATAGACCCCAGGCAGCGAGCCCAGTGTGAAGGATGGAGACACAGAGGTGTCATGCTCTGCACCCACTGCTAGAGAGGATAGACCCAGGCAGTGAGCCCAGTGTGAAGGATGGAGACACAGAGGTGTCGTGCTCTGCACCCACTGCTAGAGAGGATAGACCCCAGGCAGTGAGCCCAGTGTGAAGGATGGAGACACAGAGGTGTCATGCTCTGCACCCACTGCTGGAGAGGATAGACCCCAGGCAGTGAGCCCAGTGTGAAGGATGGAGACACAGAGGTGTCGTGCTCTGCACCCACTGCTAGAGAGGATAGACCCCAGGCAGTGAGCCCAGTGTGAAGGATGGAGACACAGAGGTGTCATGCTCTGCACCCACTGCTGGAGAGGATAGACCCCAGGCAGTGAGCCCAGTGTGAAGGATGGAGACACAGAGGCGTCATGCTCTGCACCCGCTGCTAGAGAGGATAGACCACAGGCAGTGAGCCCAGTGTGAAGGATGGAGACACAGAGGCGTCGTGCTCTGCACCCACTGCTAGAGAGGATAGACCCCAGGCAGTGAGCCCAGTGTGAAGGATGGAGACACAGAGGTGTCATGCCCTGCACCCACTGCTAGAGAGGATAGACCCCAGGCAGTGAGCCCAGTGTGAAGGATGGACACAGAGGTGTCGTGCTCTGTACCCACTGCTAGAGAGGATAGACCCCAGGCAGTGAGCCCAGTGTGAAGGATGGAGACACACAGGTGTCGTGCTCTGCACCCTCTGCTAGAGAGGATAGACCCCAAGCAGTGAGCCCAGTGTGAAGGATGGAGACACAGAGGTGTCGTGCTCTGCACCCACTGCTAGAGAGTATAGACCCCAGGCAGTGAGCCCAGTGTGAAGGATGGAGACACAGAGGTGTCGTGCTCTGCACCCACTGCTAGAGAGGATAGACCCCAGGCAGTGAGCCCAGTGTGAAGGATGGAGACACAGAGGTGTCATGCTCTGCACCCACTGCTAGAGAGGATAGACCCCAGGCAGTGAGCCCAGTGTGAAGGATGGAGACAAAGAGGTGTTGTGCTCTGCACCCACTGCTAGAGAGGATAGACCCCAGGCAGTGAGCCCAGTGTGAAGGATGGAGACACAGAGGTGTCGTGCTCTGCACCCACTGCTAGAGAGGATAGACCCCAGGCAGTGAGCCCAGTGTGAAGGATGGAGACACAGAGGTGTCACGCTCTGCACCCACTGCTAGAGAGGATAGACCCCAGGCAGTGAGCCCAGTGTGAAGGATGGAGACACAGAGGTGTCGTGCTCTGCACCCACTGCTAGAGAGGATAGACCCCAGGCAGTGAGCCCAGTGTGAAGTATGGACACAGAGGTGTCATGCTCTGCACCCACTGCTAGAGAGGATAGACCCCAGGCAGTGAGCCCAGTGTGAAGGATGGAGACACAGAGGTGTCATGCTCTGCACCCACTGCTAGAGAGGATAGACCCCAGGCAGTGAGCCCAGTGTGAAGGATGGAGACACAGAGGTGTCGTGCTCTGCACCCACTGCTAGAGAGGATAGACCCCAGGCAGTGAGCCCAGTGTGAAGGATAGAGACACAGAGGTGTCATGCTCTGCACCCACTGCTGGAGAGGATAGACCCCAGACAGTGAGCCCAGTGTGAAGGATGGAGACACAGAGGTGTCATGCTCTGCACCCACTGCTAGAGAGGATAGACCCCAGGCAGCGAGCCCAGTGTGAAGGATGGAGACACAGAGGTGTCACGCTCTGCACCCACTGCTAGAGAGGATAGACCCCAGGCAGTGAGCCCAGTGTGAAGGATGGAGACACAGAGGTGTCATGCTCTGCACCCACTGCTAGAGAGGATAGACCCCAGGCAGTGAGCCCAGTGTGAAGGATGGAGACACAGAGGTGTCATGCTCTGCACCCACTGCTAGAGAGGATAGACCCCAGGCAGTGAGCCCAGTGTGAAGGATGGAGACACAGAGGTGTTGTGCTCTGCACCCACTGCTAGAGAGGATAGACCCCAGGCAGTGAGCCCAGTGTGAAGGATGGAGACACAAAGGTGTCATGCTCTGCACCCACTGCTAGAGAGGATGGACCCCAGGCAGTGAGCCCAGTGTGAAGGATGGAGACACAGAGGTGTCATGCTCTGCACCCACTGCTAGAGAGGATAGACCCCAGGCAGTGAGCCCAGTGTGAAGGATGGAGACACAGAGGTGTTGTGCTCTGCACCCACTGCTAGAGAGGATAGACCCCAGGCAGTGAGCCCAGTGTGAAGGATGGACACAGAGGTGTCATGCTCTGCACCCAATGCTAGAGAGGATAGACCACAGGCAGTGAGCCCAGTGTGAAGGATGGACACAGAGGTGTCATGCTCTGCACCCACTGCTGGAGAGGATAGACCCCAGGCAGTGAGCCCAGTGTGAAGGATGGAGACACAGAGGTGTCGTGCTCTGCACCCACTGCTAGAGAGGATAGACCCCAGGCAGTGAGCCCAGTGTGAAGGATGGAGACACAGAGGTGTCATGCTCTGCACCCACTGCTGGAGAGGATAGACCCCAGGCAGTGAGCCCAGTGTGAAGGATGGAGACACAGAGGCGTCATGCTCTGCACCCGCTGCTAGAGAGGATAGACCTCAGGCAGTGAGCCCAGCGTGAAGGATGGAGACACAGAGGTGTCATGCTCTGCACCCACTGCTAGAGAGGATAGACCCCAGGCAGTGAGCCCAGTGTGAAGGATGGAGACACAGAGGTGTAATGCTCTGAACCCACTGCTAGAGAGGATAGACCCCAGGCAGTGAGCCCAGTGTGAAGGATGGACACAGAGGTGTCATGCTCTGCACCCACTGCTAGAGAGGATAAACCCCAGGCAGTGAGCCCAGTGTGAAGGATGGAGACACAGAGGCGTCGTGCTCTGCACCCACTGCTAGAGAGGATAGACCCCAGGCAGTGAGCCCAGTGTGAAGGATGGAGACACAGAGGTGTCATGCCCTGCACCCACTGCTAGAGAGGATAGACCCCAGGCAGTGAGCCCAGTGTGAAGGATGGACACAGAGGTGTCGTGCTCTGTACCCACTGCTAGAGAGGATAGACCCCAGGCAGTGAGCCCAGTGTGAAGGATGGAGACAAACAGGTGTCGTGCTCTGCACCCTCTGCTAGAGAGGATAGACCCCAAGCAGTGAGCCCAGTGTGAAGGATGGAGACACAGAGGTGTCGTGCTCTGCACCCACTGCTAGAGAGTATAGACCCCAGGCAGTGAGCCCAGTGTGAAGGATGGAGACACAGAGGTGTCGTGCTCTGCACCCACTGCTAGAGAGGATAGACCCCAGGCAGTGAGCCCAGTGTGAAGGATGGAGACACAGAGGTGTCATGCTCTGCACCCACTGCTAGAGAGGATAGACCCCAGGCAGTGAGCCCAGTGTGAAGGATGGATGCACAGAGGTGTCATGCTCTGCACCCACTGCTAGAGAGGATAGACCCCAGGCAGTGAGCCCAGTGTGAAGGATGGAGACACAGAGGTGTCATGCTCTGCACCCACTGCTAGAGAGGATAGACCCCAGGCAGTGAGCCCAGTGTGAAGGATGGAGACACAGAGGTGTCATGCTCTGCACCCACTGCTAGAGAGGATAGACCCCAGGCAGTGAGCCCAGTGTGAAGGATGGAGACACAGAGGTGTTGTGCTCTGCACCCACTGCTAGAGAGGATAGACCCCAGGCAGTGAGCCCAGTGTGAAGGATGGAGACACAGAGGTGTCATGCTCTGCACCCACTGCTAGAGAGGATGGACCCCAGGCAGTGAGCCCAGTGTGAAGGATGGAGACACAGAGGTGTCATGCTCTGCACCCACTGCTAGAGAGGATAGACCCCAGGCAGTGAGCCCAGTGTGAAGGATGGAGACACAGAGGTGTTGTGCTCTGCACCCACTGCTAGAGAGGATAGACCCCAGGCAGTGAGCCCAGTGTGAAGGATGGACACAGAGGTGTCAGCTCTGCACCCACTGCTAGAGAGGATAGACCACAGGCAGTGAGCCCAGTGTGAAGGATGGACACAGAGGTGTCATGCTCTGCACCCACTGCTGGAGAGGATAGACCCCAGGCAGTGAGCCCAGTGTGAAGGATGGAGACACAGAGGTGTCGTGCTCTGCACCCACTGCTAGAGAGGATAGACCCCAGGCAGTGAGCCCAGTGTGAAGGATGGAGACACAGAGGTGTCATGCTCTGCACCCACTGCTAGAGAGGATAGACCCCAGGCAGTGAGCCCAGTGTGAAGGATGGAGACACAGAGGTGTTGTGCTCTGCACCCACTGCTAGAGAGGATAGACCCCAGGCAGTGAGCCCAGTGTGAAGGATGGACACAGAGGTGTCATGCTCTGCACCCACTGCTAGAGAGGATAGACCACAGGCAGTGAGCCCAGGTGAAGGATGGACACAGAGGTGTCATGCTCTGCACCCACTGCTGGAGAGGATAGACCCCAGGCAGTGAGCCCAGTGTGAAGGATGGAGACACAGAGGTGTCGTGCTCTGCACCCACTGCTAGAGAGGATAGACCCCAGGCAGTGAGCCCAGTGTGAAGGATGGAGACACAGAGGTGTCATGCTCTGCACCCACTGCTAGAGAGGATAGACCCCAGGCCGTGAGCCCAGTGTGAAGGATGGAGACACAGAGGTGTCATGCTCTGCACCCACTGCTAGAGAGGATAGACCCCAGGCAGTGAGCCCAGTGTGAAGGATGGAGACACAGAGGTGTTGTGCTCTGCACCCACTGCTAGAGAGGATAGACCTCAGGCAGTGAGCCCAGTGTGAAGGATGGACACAGAGGTGTCACGCTCTGCACCCACTGCTAGAGAGGATAGACCCCATGCAGTGAGCCCAGTGTGAAGGATGGAGACACAGAGGTGTTGTGCTCTGCACCCACTGCTAGAGAGGATAGACCTCAGGCAGTGAGCCCAGTGTGAAGGATGGACACAGAGGTGTCATGCTCTGCACCCACTGCTAGAGAGGATAGACACCAGGCAGTGAGCCCAGTGTGAAGGATGGAGACACAGAGGTGTCATGCTCTGCACCCACTGCTAGAGAGGATAGACCCCAGGCAGTGAGCCCAGTGTGAAGGATGGAGACACAGAGGTGTCATGCTCTGCACCCACTGCTAGAGAGGATAGAGCCCAGGCAGTGAGCCCAGTGTGAAGGATGGAGACACAGAGGTGTCATGCTCTGCACCCACTGCTAGAGAGGATAGACCCCAGGCAGTGAGCCCAGTGTGAAGGATGGACACAGAGGTGTCGTGCTCTGCACCCACTGCTGGAGAGGATAGACCCCAGGCAGTGAGCCCAGTGTGAAGGATGGAGACACAGAGGTGTCATGCTCTGCACCCACTGCTAGAGAGGATAGACCCCAGGCAGCGAGCCCAGTGTGAAGGATGGAGACACAGAGGTGTCATGCTCTGCACCCACTGCTAGAGAGGATAGACCCCAGGCAGTGAGCCCAGTGTGAAGGATGGAGACACAGAGGTGTCATGCTCTGCACCCACTGCTAGAGAGGATAGCTTCCAGGCAGTGAGCCCAGTGTGAAGGATGGAGACACAGAGGTGTCGTGCTCTGCACCCACTGCTAGAGAGGACGGACCCCAGGCAGTGAGCCCAGTGTGAAGGATGGAGACACAGAGGTGTCGTGCTCTTCACCCACTGCTAGAGAGGATAGACCCCAGGCAGTGAGCCCAGTGTGAAGGATGGAGACACAGAGGTGTCGTGCTCTGCACCCACTGCTAGAGAGGATAGACCCCAGGCAGTGAGCCCAGTGTGAAGGTTGGAGACACAGAGGTGTCATGCTCTGCACCCACTGCTAGAGAGGATAGACCCCAGGCAGGGAGCCCAGTGTGAAGGATGGAGACACAGAGGTGTCGTGCTCTGCACCCACTGCTAGAGAGGATAGACCCCAGGCAGTGAGCCCAGTGTGAAGGATGGAGACACAGAGGTGTCATGCTCTGCACCCACTGCTAGAGAGGATAGACCCCAGGCAGTGAGCCCAGTGTGAAGGATGGAGACACAGAGGTGTCATGCTCTGCACCCACTGCTAGAGAGGATAGACCCCAGGCAGTGAGCCCAGTGTGAAGGATGGATGCACAGAGGTGTCGTGCTCTGCACCCACTGCTAGAGAGGATAGACCCCAGGCAGTGAGCCAAGTGTGAAGGACGGAGACACAAAGGTGTCGTGCTCTGCACCCACTGCTAGAGAGGATAGACCCCAGACAGTGAGCCCAGTGTGAAGGATGGAGACACAGAGGTGTCATGCTCTGCACCCACTGCTAGAGAGGATAGAGCCCAGGCAGTGAGCCCAGTGTGAAGGATGGATGCACAGAGGTGTCATGCTCTGCACCCACTGCTAGAGAGGATAGACCCCAGGCAGTGAGCCCAGTGTGAAGGATGGAGACACAGAGGTGTCGTGCTCTGCACCCACTGCTAGAGAGGATAGACCCCAGGCAGTGAGCCCAGTGTGAAGGATGGAGACACAGAGGTGTCATGCTCTGCACCCACTGCTAGAGAGGATAGACCCCAGGCAGGGGGCCCAGTGTGAAGGATGGAGACACAGAGGTGTCATGCTCTGCACCCACTGCTAGAGAGGATAGACCCCAGACCGTGAGCCCAGTGTGAAGGATGGAGACACAGAGGTGTCGTGCTCTGCACCCACTGCTAGAGAGGATAGACCCCAGGCAGGGGGCCCAGTGTGAAGGATGGACACAGAGGTGTCATGCTCTGCACCCCACTGCTAGAGAGGATAGACCCCAGGCAGTGAGCCCAGTGTGAAGGATGGATGCACAGAGGTGTCGTGCTCTGCAGCCACTGCTAGAGAGGATAGACCCCAGGCAGTGAGCCCAGTGTGAAGGATGGACACAGAGGTGTCATGCTCTGCACCCACTGCTAGAGAGGATAAACCCCAGACCGTGAGCCCAGTGTGAAGGATGGAGACACAGAGGTGTCGTGCTCTGCACCCACTGCTAGAGAGGATAGACCCCAGGCAGGGGGCCCAGTGTGAAGGATGGACACAGAGGTGTCATGCTCTGCACCCCACTGCTAGAGAGGATAGACCCCAGGTAGTGAGCCCAGTGTGAAGGATGGAGACACAGAGGTGTCATGCTCTACACCCACTGCTAGAGAGGATAGACCCCAGGCAGGGGGCCCAGTGTGAAGGATGGACACAGAGGTGTCATGCTCTGCACCCCACTGCTAGAGAGGATAGACCCCAGGCAGCGAGCCCAGTGTGGAGGATGGAGACACAGGTGTCGTGCTCTGCACCCACTGCTAGAGAGGATAGACCCCAGGCAGTGAGCCCAGTGTGAAGGATGGAGACACAGAGGTGTCGTGCTCTGCACCCACTGCTAGAGAGGATAGACCCCAGGCAGGGGGCCCAGTGTGAAGGATGGACACAGAGGTGTCATGCTCTGCACCCCACTGCTAGAGAGGATAGACCCCAGGTAGTGAGCCCAGTGTGAAGGATGGAGACACAGAGGTGTCATGCTCTACACCCACTGCTAGAGAGGATAGACCCCAGGCAGGGGGCCCAGTGTGAAGGATGGACACAGAGGTGTCATGCTCTGCACCCCACTGCTAGAGAGGATAGACCCCAGGCAGCGAGCCCAGTGTGGAGGATGGAGACACAGAGGTGTCGTGCTCTGCACCCACTGCTAGAGAGGATAGACCCCAGGCAGCGAGCCCAGTGTGAAGGATGGAGACACAGAGGTGTCGTGCTCTGCACCCACTGCTAGAGAGGATAGACCCCAGGCAGTGAGCCCAGTGTGAAGGATGGAGACACAGAGGTGTCATGCTCTACACCCACTGCTAGAGAGGATAGACCCCAGGCAGTGAGCCCAGTGTGAAGGATGGAGACACAGAGGTGTCGTGCTCTGCACCCACTGCTAGAGAGGATAGACCCCAGGCAGTGAGCCCAGTGTGAAGGATGGAGACACAGAGGTGTCATGCTCTGCACCCACTGCTAGAGAGGATAGACCCCAGGCAGTGAGCCCAGTGTGAAGGATGGAGACACAGAGGCGTCATGCTCTGCACCCACTGCTAGAGAGGATAGATCCCAGGCAGCGAGCCCAGTGTGAAGGATGGAGACACAGAGGCGTCGTGCTCTGCACCCACTGCTAGAGAGGATAGACCCCAGGCAGCGAGCCCAGTGTGAAGGATGAAGACACAGAGGTGTCATGCTCTGCACCCACTGCTAGAGAGGATAGACCCCAGGCAGTGAGCCCAGTGTGAAGGATGGAGACACAGAGGTGTCATGCTCTACACCCACTGCTAGAGAGGATAGACCCCAGGCAGTGAGCCCAGTGTGAAGGATGGAGACACAGAGGTGTCGTGCTCTGCACCCACTGCTAGAGAGGATAGACCCCAGGCAGTGAGCCCAGTGTGAAGGATGGAGACACAGAGGTGTCATGCTCTGCACCCACTGCTAGAGAGGATAGACCCCAGGCAGTGAGCCCAGTGTGAAGGATGGAGACACAGAGGCGTCATGCTCTGCACCCACTGCTAGAGAGGATAGATCCCAGGCAGCGAGCCCAGTGTGAAGGATGGAGACACAGAGGCGTCGTGCTCTGCACCCACTGCTAGAGAGGATAGACCCCAGGCAGCGAGCCCAGTGTGAAGGATGAAGACACAGAGGTGTCATGCTCTGCACCCACTGCTAGAGAGGATAGACCCCAGGCAGTGAGCCCAGTGTGAAGGATGGAGACACAGAGGTGTCATGCTCTGCACCCACTGCTAGAGAGGATAGACCCCAAGCACTGAGCCCAGTGTGAAGGATGGATGCACAGGGGTGTCATGCTCTGCACCCACTGCTAGAGAGGATAGACCCCAGGCAGTGAGCCCAGTGTGAAGGATGGACACAGAGGTGTCGTGCTCTGCACCCACTGCTGGAGAGGATAGACCCCAGGCAGCGAGCCCAGTGTGAAGGATTGAGACACAGAGGTGTCATGCTCTGCACCCACTGCTAGAGAGGATAGACCCCAGGCAGTGAGCCCAGTGTGAAGGATGGACATAGAGGTGTCGTGCTCTGAACCCACTGCTATAGAGGATAGACCCCAGGCCGTGAGCCCAGTGTGAAGGATGGAGACACAGAGGTGTCATGCTCTGCACCCACTGCTAGAGAGGATAGACCCCAGGCAGTGAGCCCAGTGTGAAGGATGGACACAGAGGTGTCATGCTCTGCACCCACTGCTAGAGAGGATAGACCCCAGGTAGTGAGCCCAGTGTGAAGGATGGAGACACAGAGGTGTCATGCTCTGCACCCACTGCTAGAGAGGATAGACCCCAGACCGTGAGCCCAGTGTGAAGGATGGAGACACAGAGGTGTCGTGCTCTGCACCCACTGCTAGAGAGGATAGACCCCAGGCAGTGAGCCCAGTGTGAAGGATGGATGCACAGAGGTGTCGTGCTCTGCACCCACTGCTAGAGAGGATAGACCCCAGGCAGTGAGCCCAGTGTGAAGGATGGACACAGAGGTGTCATGCTCTGCACCCACTGCTAGAGAGGATAGACCCCAGGCAGTGAGCCCAGTGTGAAGGATGGAGACACAGAGGTGTCATGCTCTGCACCCACTGCTAGAGAGGATAGACCCCAGGCAGCGAGCCCAGTGTGAAGGATGGAGACACAGAGGTGTCACGCTCTGCACCCACTGCTAGAGAGGATAGACCGCAGGCAGTGAGCCCAGTGTGAAGGATGGAGACACAGAGGTGTCGTGCTCTGCACCCACTGCTAGAGAGGATAGACCCCAGGCAGTGAGCCCAGTGTGGAGGATGGAGACACAGAGGTGTCATGCTCTGCACCCACTGCTAGAGAGGATAGACCCCAGGCAGTGAGCCCAGTGTGAAGGATGGAGACACAGAGGTGTCATGCTCTGCACCCACTGCTAGAGAGGATAGACCCCAGGCAGTGAGCCCAGTGTGAAGGATGGAGACACAGAGGTGTCATGCTCTGCACCCACTGCTAGAGAGGATAGACCCCAAGCAGTGAGCCCAGTGTGAAGGATGGATGCACAGAGGTGTCGTGCTCTGCACCCACTGCTAGAGAGGATAGACCCCAGGCAGTGAGCCCAGTGTGAAGGATGGACACAGAGGTGTCATGCTCTGCACCCACTGCTAGAGAGGATAGACCCCAGGCAGTGAGCCCAGTGTGAAGGATGGAGACACAGAGGTGTCATGCTCTGCACCCACTGCTAGAGAGGATAGACCCCAGGCAGCGAGCCCAGTGTGAAGGATGGAGACACAGAGGTGTCACGCTCTGCACCCACTGCTAGAGAGGATAGACCGCAGGCAGCGAGCCCAGTGTGAAGGATGGAGACACAGAGGTGTCGTGCTCTGCACCCACTGCTAGAGAGGATAGACCCCAGGCAGTGAGCCCAGTGTGGAGGATGGAGACACAGAGGTGTCATGCTCTGCACCCACTGCTAGAGAGGATAGACCCCAGGCAGTGAGCCCAGTGTGAAGGATGGAGACACAGAGGTGTCATGCTCTGCACCCACTGCTAGAGAGGATAGACCCCAGGCAGTGAGCCCAGTGTGAAGGATGGAGACACAGAGGTGTCATGCTCTGCACCCACTGCTAGAGAGGATAGACCCCAGGCAGTGAGCCCAGTGTGAAGGATGGACACACAGGTGTCATGCTCTGCACCCACTGCTAGAGAGGATAGACCCCAGGCAGTGAGCCCAGTGTGAAGGATGGAGACACAGAGGTGTCATGCTCTGCACCCACTGCTAGAGAGGATAGACCCCAGGCAGTGAGCCCAGTGTGAAGGATGGAGACACAGAGGTGTCGTGCTCTGCACCCACTGCTAGAGAGGATAGACCCCAGGCAGTGAGCCCAGTGTGAAGGATGGAGACACAGAGGCGTCGTGCTCTGCACCCACTGCTAGAGAGGATAGACCCCAGGCAGTGAGCCCAGTGTGAAGGATGGATGCACAGAGGTGTCGTGCTCTACACCCACTGCTAGAGAGGATAGACCCCAGGCAGTGAGCCCAGTGTGAAGGATGGAGACACAGAGGTGTCGTGCTCTGCACCCACTGCTAGAGAGGATAGACCTCAGGCAGTGAGCCCAGTGTGAAGGATGGAGACACAGAGGTGTCATGCTCTGCACCCACTGCTAGAGAGGATCGACCCCAGGCAGTGAGCCCAGTGTGAAGGATGGAGACACAGAGGTGTCATGCTCTGCATCCACTGCTAGAGAGGATAGACCCCAGGCAGTGAGCCCAGTGTGGAGGATGGAGACACAGAGGTGTCATGCTCTGCACCCACTGCTGGAGAGGATAGACCCCAGGCAGTGAGCCCAGTGTGAAGGATGGAGACACAGAGGTGTCGTGCTCTGCACCCTCTGCTAGAGAGGATAGACCCCAGGCCGTGAGCCCAGTGTGAAGGATGGAGACACAGAGGTGTCGTGCTCTGCACCCACTGCTAGAGAGGATAGACCCCCATCAGTGAGCCCAGTGTGAAGGATGGAGACACAGAGGTGTCATGCTCTGCACCCACTGCTAGAGAGGATAGACCCCAGGCAGTGAGCCCTGTGTGGCGGATGGAGACACAGAAGTGTCGTGCTCTGCAGCCACTGCTAGAGAGGATAGACCCCAGGCAGTGAGCCCAGTGTGAAGGATTGATGCACAGAGGTGTCGTGCTCTGCACCCACTGCTAGAGAGGATAGAACCCAGACAGTGAGCCCAGTGTGAAGGATGGAGACACAGAGGTGTCATGCTCTGCACCCACTGCTAGAGAGGATAGACCCCAGGCAGTGAGCCCAATGTGAAGGATGGAGACACAGAGGCGTCGTGCTCTGCACCCACTGCTAGAGAGGATAGACCCCAGGCAGTGAGCCCAGTGTGAAGGATGGAGACACAGAGGTGTCGTGCTCTGCACCCACTGCTAGAGAGGATAGACCCCAGGCAGTGAGCCCAGTGTGAAGGATGGAGACACAGAGGTGTCATGCTCTGCACCCACTGCTAGAGAGGATAGACCCCAGGCAGTGAGCCCAGTGTGAAGGATGGAGACACAGAGGTGTCATGCTCTGCACCCACTGCTAGAGAGGATAGACCCCAGGCAGTGAGCCCAGTGTGAAGGATGGAGACACAGAGGTGTCGTGCTCTGCACCCACTGCTAGAGAGGATAGACCCCAGGCAGTGAGCCCAGTGTGAAGGATGGACACAGAGGTGTCATGCTCTGCACCCACTGCTAGAGAGGATAGACCCCAGGCAGTGAGCCCAGTGTGAAGGATGGAGACACAGAGGTGTCATGCTCTGCACCCACTGATAGAGAGGATAGACCCCAGGCAGCGAGCCCAGTGTGAAGGATGGAGACACAGAGGTGTCATGCTCTGCACCCACTGCTAGAGAGGATAGACCCCAGGCAGTGAGCCCAGTGTGAAGGGTGGAGAGACACAGAGGTGTCATGCTCTGCACCCACTGCTAGAGAGGATAGACCACAGGCAGTGAGCCCAGTGTGAAGGATGGACACAGAGGTGTCATGCTCTGCACCCACTGCTGGAGAGGATAGACCCCAGGCAGTGAGCCCAGTGTGAAGGATGGAGACACAGAGGTGTCGTGCTCTGCACCCACTGCTAGAGAGGATAGACCCCAGGCAGTGAGCCCAGTGTGAAGGATGGACACAGAGGTGTCATGCTCTGCACCCACTGCTAGAGGGGATAGACCCCAGGCAGTGAGCCCAGTGTGAAGGATGGAGACACAGAGGTGTCGTGCTCTGCAGCCACTGCTAGAGAGGATAGACCCCAGGCAGTGAGCCCAGTGTGAAGGATGGACACAGAGGTGTCATGCTCTGCACCCACTGCTAGAGAGGATAGACCCCAGGCAGTGAGCCCAGTGTGAAGGATGGAGACACAGAGGTGTTGTGCTCTGCACCCACTGCTAGAGAGGATAGACCCCAGGCAGTGAGCCCAGTGTGAAGGATGGAGACACAGATGTGTCATGCTCTGCACCCACTGTTAGAGAGGATAGACCCCAGGCAGTGAGCCCAGTGTGAATGATGGAGACACAGAGGTGTCGTGCTCTGCACCCACTGCTAGAGAGGATAGACCCCAGGCAGTGAGGCCAGTGTGAAGGAAGGAGACACAGAGGTGTCACGCTCTGCACCCACTGCTAGAGAGGATAGACCCCAGGCAGTGAGCCCAGTGTGAAGGCTGGAGACACAGAGGTGTCGTGCTCTGCACCCGCTGCTAGAGAGGATAGACCCCAGGCAGCAAGCCGAGTGTGAAGGATGGAGACACAGAGGTGTCGTGCTCTGCACCCACTGCTAGAGAGGATAGACCCCAGGCAGTGAGCCCAGTGTGAAGGATGGAGACACAGAGGTGTTGTGCTCTGCACCCACTGCTAGAGAGGATAGACCCCAGGCAGTGAGCCCAGTGTGAAGGATGGAGACACAGAGGTGTCATGCTTTGCACCCACTGCTAGAGAGGATAGACACCAGGCAGTGAGCCCAGTGTGAAGGATGGACACAGAGGTGTCATGCTCTGCACCCACTGCTAGAGAGGATAAACCCCAGGCAGTGAGCCCAGTGTGAAGGATGGAGACACAGAGGTGTCATGCTCTGCACCCACTGCTAGAGAGGATAGACCCCAGGCAGTGAGCCCAGTGTGAAGGATGGAGACACAGAGGTGTTGTGCTCTGCACCCACTGCTAGAGAGGATAGACCCCAGGCAGTGAGCCCAGTGTGAAGGATGGACACAGAGGTGTCATGCTCTGCACCCACTGCTAGAGAGGATAGACCCCAGGCAGTGAGGCCAGTGTGAAGGATGGAGACACAGAGGTCTCATTCTCTGCACCCACTGCTAGAGAGGATAGACCCCAGGCAGTGAGCCCAGTGTGAAGGATGGATGCACAGAGGTGTCATGCTCTGCACCCACTGCTAGAGAGGATAGACCCCAGGCAGTGAGCCCTGTGTGAAGGATGGACACAGAGGTGTCATGCTCTGCACCCACTGCTAGAGAGGATAGACCCAGGCAGTGAGCCCAGTGTGAAGGATGGAGACACAGAGGTGTTGTGCTCTGCACCCACTGCTAGAGAGGATAGACCCCAGGCAGTGAGCCCAGTGTGAAGGATGGAGACACAGAGGTGTCATGCTTTGCACCCACTGCTAGAGAGGATAGACACCAGGCAGTGAGCCCAGTGTGAAGGATGGACACAGAGGTGTCATGCTCTGCACCCACTGCTAGAGAGGATAAACCCCAGGCAGTGAGCCCAGTGTGAAGGATGGAGACACAGAGGTGTCATGCTCTGCACCCACTGCTAGAGAGGATAGACCCCAGGCAGTGAGCCCAGTGTGAAGGATGGAGACACAGAGGTGTTGTGCTCTGCACCCACTGCTAGAGAGGATAGACCCCAGGCAGTGAGCCCAGTGTGAAGGATGGACACAGAGGTGTCATGCTCTGCACCCACTGCTAGAGAGGATAGACCCCAGGCAGTGAGGCCAGTGTGAAGGATGGAGACACAGAGGTCTCATTCTCTGCACCCACTGCTAGAGAGGATAGACCCCAGGCAGTGAGCCCAGTGTGAAGGATGGATGCACAGAGGTGTCATGCTCTGCACCCACTGCTAGAGAGGATAGACCCCAGGCAGTGAGCCCTGTGTGAAGGATGGACACAGAGGTGTCATGCTCTGCACCCACTGCTAGAGAGGATAGACCCAGGCAGTGAGCCCAGTGTGAAGGATGGAGACACAGAGGTGTCATGCTCTGCACCCCCTGCTAGAGAGGATAGACACCAGGCAGTGAGCCCAGTGTGAAGGATGGAGACACAGAGGTGTCGAGCTCTGCACCCACTGCTAGAGAGGATAGACCCCAGGCAGTGAGCCCAGTTTGAAGGATGGAGACACAGAGGCGTCGTGCTCTGCACCCACTGCTAGAGAGGATAGTCCCCAGGCAGGGGGCCCAGTGTGAAGGATGGAGACACAGAGGTGTCATGCTCTGCACCCACTGCTAGAGAGGATAGACCCCAGGCAGTGAGCCCAGTGTGAAGGATGGAGACACAGAGGTGTCATGCTCTGCACCCACTGCTAGAGAGGATAGACCACAGGCAGTGAGCCCAGTGTGAAGGATGGAGACACAAAGGTGTCATGCTCTGCACCCACTGCTGGAGATGATAGACCCCAGTGAGTGAGCCCAGTGTGAAGGATGGACAAAGAGGTGGCATGCTCTGAACCCACTGCTAGAGTGGATAGACCCCAAGCAGTGAGCCCAGTGTGAATGATGGAGACACAGAGGTGTCGTGCTCTGCACCCACTGCTAGAGAGGATAGACCCCAGGCAGTGAGCCCAGTGTGAAGGATCGAGACACAGAGGAGTCATGCTCTGCACCCACTGTTAGAGAGGATAGACCCCAGGCAGTGAGCCCAGTGTGAAGGATGGAGACACAGAGGTGTCGTGCTCTGCACCCACTGCTAGAGAGGATAGACCCCAGGCAGTGAGCCCAGTGTGAAGGAAGGAGACACAGAGGTGTCACGCTCTGCACCCACTGCTAGAGAGGATAGACCCCAGGCAGTGAGCCCAGTGTGAAGGCTGGAGACACAGAGGTGTCGTGCTCTGCACCCACTGCTAGAGAGGATAGACCCCAGGCAGTGAGCCCAGTGTGAAGGATGGAGACACAGAGGTGTCGTGCTCTGCACCCACTGCTAGAGAGGATAGACCCCAGGCAGTGAGCCCAGTGTGAAGGATGGAGACACAGAGGTATTGTGCTCTGCACCCACTGCTAGAGAGGATAGACCCCATGCAGTGAGCCCAGTGTGAAGGATGGAGACACAGAGGTGTCGTGCTCTGCACCCGCTGCTAGAGAGGATAGACCCCAGGCAGTGAGCCCAGTGTGAAGGATGGAGACACAGAGGTGTCGTGCTCTGCACCCGCTGCTAGAGAGGATAGACCCCAGGCAGCAAGCCCAGTGTGAAGGATGGAGACACAGAGGTGTCGTGCTCTGCACCCACTGCTAGAGAGGATAGACCCCAGGCAGCGAGCCCAGTGTGAAGGATGGAGACACAGAGGTGTCGTGCTCTACACCCACTGCTAGAGAGGATAGACCCCAGGCAGTGAGCCCAGTGTGAAGGATGGAGACACAGAGGTGTCGTGCTCTGCACCCACTGCTAGAGAGGATAGACCCCAGGCAGTGAGCCCAGTGTGAAGGATGGAGACACAGAGGTGTCATGCTTTGCACCCACTGCTAGAGAGGATAGACCCCAGGCAGTGAGCCCAGTGTGAAGGATGGACACAGAGGTGTTGTGCTCTGCACCCACTGCTGGAGAGGATCGACCCCAGGCAGTGAGCCCAGTGTGAAGGATGGAGACACAGAGGTGTCGTGCTCTGCACCCACTGCTAGAGAGGATAGACCCCAGGCAGTGAGCCCAGTGTGAAGGATGGAGACACAGAGGTGTCGTGCTCTGCACCCACTGCTAGAGAGGATAGACCCCAGGCAGTGAGCCCAGTGTGAAGGATGGAGACACAGAGGTGTCGTGCTCTGCACCCACTGCTAGAGAGGATAGACCCCAGGCAGTGAGCCCAGTGTGAAGGATGGAGACACAGAGGTGTCATGCTCTGCACCCACTGCTAGAGAGGATAGACCCCAGGCAGCGAGCCCAGTGTGAAGGATGGAGACACAGAGGTGTCGTGCTCTGCACCCACTGCTAGAGAGGATAGACCCAGGCAGTGAGCCCAGTGTGAAGGATGGAGACACAGAGGTGTCGTGCTCTGCACCCACTGCTAGAGAGGATAGACCCCAGGCAGTGAGCCCAGTGTGAAGGATGGAGACACAGAGGTGTCGTGCTCTGCACCCACTGCTGGAGAGGATAGACCCCAGGCAGTGAGCCCAGTGTGAAGGATGGAGACACAGAGGTGTCGTGCTCTGCACCCACTGCTAGAGAGGATAGACCCCAGGCAGTGAGCCCAGTGTGAAGGATGGAGACACAGAGGTGTCATGCTCTGCACCCACTGCTGGAGAGGATAGACCCCAGGCAGTGAGCCCAGTGTGAAGGATGGAGACACAGAGGCGTCGTGCTCTGCACCCGCTGCTAGAGAGGATAGACCTCAGGCAGTGAGCCCAGTGTGAAGGATGGAGACACAGAGGCGTCGTGCTCTGCACCCACTGCTAGAGAGGATAGACCCCAGGCAGTGAGCCCAGTGTGAAGGATGGAGACACAGAGGTGTCGTGCCCTGCACCCACTGCTAGAGAGGATAGACCCCAGGCAGTGAGCCCAGTGTGAAGGATGGACACAGAGGTGTCGTGCTCTGTACCCACTGCTAGAGAGGATAGACCCCAGGCAGTGAGCCCAGTGTGAAGGATGGAGACACACAGGTGTCGTGCTCTGCACCCTCTGCTAGAGAGGATAGACCCCAAGCAGTGAGCCCAGTGTGAAGGATGGAGACACAGAGGTGTCGTGCTCTGCACCCACTGCTAGAGAGGATAGACCCCAGGCAGTGAGCCCAGTGTGAAGGATGGAGACACAGAGGTGTCATGCTCTGCACCCACTGCTAGAGAGGATAGACCCCAGGCAGTGAGCCCAGTGTGAAGGATGGAGACAAAGAGGTGTCGTGCTCTGCACCCACTGCTAGAGAGGATAGACCCCAGGCAGTGAGCCCAGTGTGAAGGATGGAGACACAGAGGTGTCATGCTCTGCACCCACTGCTAGAGAGGATAGACCCCAGGCAGTGAGCCCAGTGTGAAGGATGGAGACACAGAGGTGTCATGCTCTGCGCCCACTGCTAGAGAGGATAGACCCCAGGCAGTGAGCCCAGTGTGAAGGATGGAGACACAGAGGTGTCGTGCTCTGCACCCACTGCTAGAGAGGATAGACCCCAGGCAGTGAGCCCAGTGTGAAGGATGGAGACACAAAGGTGTCATGCTCTGCACCCACTGCTAGAGAGGATGGACCCCAGGCAGTGAGCCCAGCGTGAAGGATGGAGACACAGAGGTGTCATGCTCTGCACCCACTGCTAGAGAGGATAGACCCCAGGCAGTGAGCCCAGTGTGAAGGATGGAGACACAGAGGTGTCGTGCTCTGCACCCACTGCTAGAGAGGATAGAACCCAGGCAGTGAGCCCAGTGTGAAGGATGGACACAGAGGTGTCATGCTCTGCACCCACTGCTAGAGAGGATAGACCCCAGGCAGTGAGCCCAGTGTGAAGGATGGACACAGAGGTGTCATGCTCTGCACCCACTGCTGGAGAGGATAGACCCCAGGCAGTGAGCCCAGTGTGAAGGATGGAGACACAGAGGTGTCGTGCTCTGCACCCACTGCTAGAGAGGATAGACCCCAGGCAGTGAGCCCAGTGTGAAGGATGGAGACACAGAGGTGTCATGCTCTGCACCCACTGCTGGAGAGGATAGACCCCAGGCAGTGAGCCCAGTGTGAAGGATGGAGACACAGAGGCGTCATGCTCTGCACCCGCTGCTAGAGAGGATAGACCTCAGGCAGTGAGCCCAGCGTGAAGGATGGAGACACAGAGGTGTCATGCTCTGCACCCACTGCTAGAGAGGATAGACCCCAGGCAGTGAGCCCAGTGTGAAGGATGGAGACACAGAGGTGTAATGCTCTGAACCCACTGCTAGAGAGGATAGACCCCAGGCAGTGAGCCCAGTGTGAAGGATGGACACAGAGGTGTCATGCTCTGCACCCACTGCTAGAGAGGATAGACCCCAGGCAGTGAGCCCAGTGTGAAGGATGGAGACACAGAGGCGTCGTGCTCTGCACCCACTGCTAGAGAGGATAGACCCCAGGCAGTGAGCCCAGTGTGAAGGATGGAGACACAGAGGTGTCATGCCCTGCACCCACTGCTAGAGAGGATAGACCCCAGGCAGTGAGCCCAGTGTGAAGGATGGACACAGAGGTGTCGTGCTCTGTACCCACTGCTAGAGAGGATAGACCCCAGGCAGTGAGCCCAGTGTGAAGGATGGAGACACACAGGTGTCGTGCTCTGCACCCTCTGCTAGAGAGGATAGACCCCAAGCAGTGAGCCCAGTGTGAAGGATGGAGACACAGAGGTGTCGTGCTCTGCACCCACTGCTAGAGAGTATAGACCCCAGGCAGTGAGCCCAGTGTGAAGGATGGAGACACAGAGGTGTCGTGCTCTGCACCCACTGCTAGAGAGGATAGACCCCAGGCAGTGAGCCCAGTGTGAAGGATGGAGACACAGAGGTGTCATGCTCTGCACCCACTGCTAGAGAGGATAGACCCCAGGCAGTGAGCCCAGTGTGAAGGATGGAGACAAAGAGGTGTTGTGCTCTGCACCCACTGCTAGAGAGGATAGACCCCAGGCAGTGAGCCCAGTGTGAAGGATGGAGACACAGAGGTGTCATGCTCTGCACCCACTGCTAGAGAGGATAGACCCCAGGCAGTGAGCCCAGTGTGAAGGATGGAGACACAGAGGTGTCATGCTCTGCACCCACTGCTAGAGAGGATAGACCCCAGGCAGTGAGCCCAGTGTGAAGGATGGACACAGAGGTGTCATGCTCTGCACCCACTGCTGGAGAGGATAGACCCCAGGCAGTGAGCCCAGTGTGAAGGATGGAGACACAGAGGTGTCGTGCTCTGCACCCACTGCTAGAGAGGATAGACCCCAGGCAGTGAGCCCAGTGTGAAGGATGGAGACACAGAGGTGTCATGCTCTGCACCCACTGCTAGAGAGGATAGACCCCAGGCCGTGAGCCCAGTGTGAAGGATGGAGACACAGAGGTGTCATGCTCTGCACCCACTGCTAGAGAGGATAGACCCCAGGCAGGGGGCCCAGTGTGGCGGATGGAGACACAGAAGTGTCGTGCTCTGCACCCACTGCTAGAGAGGATAGACCCCAGGCAGGGGGCCCAGTGTGAAGGATGGAGACACAGAGGTGTCGTGCTCTGCACCCACTGCTACAGAGGATAGACCCCAGGCAGTGAGCCTAGTGTGAAGGATGGACACACAGAGGTGTCGTGCTCTGCACCCACTGCTAGAGAGGATAGACCCCAGGCAGTGAGCCCAGTGTGAAGGATGGACACAGAGGTGTCATGCTCTACACCCACTGCTAGAGAGGATAGACCCCAGGCAGTGAGCCCAGTGTGAAGGATGGAGACACAGAGGTGTCATGCTCTGCACCCACTGCTAGAGAGGATAGACCCCAGGCAGTGAGGCCAGTGTGAAGGATGGAGACACAGAGGTGTCATGCTCTGCACCCACTGCTAGAGAGGATAGACCCCAGGCAGCGAGCCCAGTGTGAAGGATGGACACAGAGGTGTCGTGCTCTGCACCCACTGCTAGAGAGGATAGACCCCAGGCAGTGAGCCCAGTGTGAAGGATGGAGACACAGAGGTGTCATGCTCTGCACCCACTGCTAGAGAGGATAGACCCCAGGCAGTGAGCCCAGTGTGAAGGATGGAGACACAGAGGTGTCATGCTCTGCACCCACTGCTAGAGAGGATGGACCCCAGGCAGTGAGCCCAGTGTGAAGGATGGAGACACAGAGGTGTCATGCTCTGCACCCACTGCTAGAGAGGATAGACCCCAGGCAGTGAGCCCAGTGTGAAGGATGGAGACACAGAGGTGTTGTGATCTGCACCCACTGCTAGAGAGGATAGACCCCAGGCAGTGAGCCCAGTGTGAAGGATGGACACAGAGGTGTCATGCTCTGCACCCACTGCTAGAGAGGATAGACCCCAGGCAGCGAGCCCGGTGTGAAGGATGGAGACACAGAGGTGTCATGCTCTGCACCCACTGCTAGAGAGGATAGACCCCAGGCAGTGAGCCCAGTGTGCAGGATGGAGACACAGAGGTGTCATGCTCTGCACCCACTGCTAGAGAGGATAGACCCCAGGCAGTGAGCCCAGTGTGAAGGATGGAGACACAGAGGTGTCGTGCTCTGCACCCACTGCTAGAGAGGATAGACCACAGGCAGTGAGCCCAGTGTGAAGGATGGACACAGAGGTGTCGTGCTCTGCACCCACTGCTAGAGAGGATAGACCCCAGGCAGTGAGCCCAGTGTGAAGGATGGAGACACAGAGATGTCATGCTCTGCACCCACTGCTAGAGAGGATAGACCCCAGGCAGCGAGCCCAGTGTGAAGGATGGAGACACAGAGGTGTCGTGCTCTGCACCCACTGCTAGAGAGGATAGACCCCAGGCAGTGAGGCCAGTGTGAAGGATGGAGGCACAGAGGTGTCACGCTCTGCAGCCACTGCTTGAGAGGATAGACCCCAGGCAGTGAGCCCAGTGTGAAGGATGGAGACACAGAGGTGTCATGCTCTGCACCCACTGCTGGAGAGGATAGACCCCAGGCAGCGAGCCCAGCGTGAAGGATGGAGACACAGAGGTGTCATGCTCTGCACCCACTGCTAGAGAGGATAGACCCCAGGCAGTGAGCCCAGTGTGAAGGATGGAGACACAGAGGTGTCGTGCTCTGCACCCACTGCTAGAGAGGATAGACCCCAGGCAGTGAGCCCAGTGAGAAGGATGGAGACACAGAGGTGTCATGCTTTGCACCCACTGCTAGAGAGGATAGACCCCAGGCAGTGAGCCCAGTGTGAAGGATGGAGACACAGAGGTGTCATGCTCTGCACCCTCTGCTAGAGAGGATAGACCCCAGGCAGTGAGCCCAGTGTGAAGGATGGAGACACAGAGGTGTCATGCTCTGCACCCATTGCTAGAGAGGATCGAGCCCAGTGTGAAGGATGGAGACACAGAGGTGTCGTGCTCTGCACCCACTGCTAGAGAGGATGGACCCCAGGCAGTGAGCCCAGTGTGAAGGATGGAGACACAGAGGTGTCATGCTCTGCACCCACTGCTAGAGAGGATAGACCCCAGGCAGTGAGCCCAGTGTGAAGGATGGAGACACAGAGGTGTCATGCTCTGCACCCACTGCTGGAGAGGATAGACCCCAGGCAGTGAGCCCAGTGTGAAGGATGGAGACACAGAGGTATCATGCTCTGCACCCACTGCTAGAGAGGATAGACCCCAGGCAGTGAGCCCAGTGTGAAGGATGGAGACACAGAGGTGTCATGCTCTGCACCCAATGCTAGAGAGGATAGACCCCAGGTAGTGAGCCCAGTGTGAAGGATGGAGACACAGAGGTGTCGTGCTCTGCACCCACTGCTAGAGAGGATAGACCCCAGGCAGTGAGGCCAGTGTGAAGGATGGAGACACAGAGGTGTCATGCTCTGCACCCACTGCTAGAGAGGATAGACCCCAGGCAGCGAGCCCAGTGTGAAGGATGGACACAGAGGTGTCGTGCTCTGCACCCACTGCTAGAGAGGATAGACCCCAGGCCGTGAGCCCAGTGTGAAGGATCGAGACACAGAGGAGTCATGCTCTGCACCCACTGCTAGAGAGGATAGACCCCAGGCAGTGAGCCCAGTGTGAAGGATGGAGACACAGAGGTGTCATGCTCTGCACCCACTGCTAGAGAGGATAGACCCCAGGCAGTGAGCCCAGTGTGAAGGATGGAGACACAGAGGTGTCGTGCTCTGCGCCCACTGCTAGAGAGGATAGACCCCAGGCAGTGAGCCCAGTGTGAAGGATGGAGACACAGAGGTGTCATGCTCTGCACCCACTGCTGGAGAGGATAGACCCCAGGCAGTGAGCCCAGTGTGAAGGATGGAGACACAGAGGTGTCATGCTTTGCACCCACTGCTAGAGAGGATAGACCCCAGGCAGTGAGCCCAGCGTGAAGGATGGAGACACAGAGGTGTCATGCTCTGCACCCACTGCTAGAGAGGATAGACCCCAGGCAGTGAGCCCAGCGTGAAGGATGGACACAGAGGTGTCATGCTCTGCACCCACTGCAAGAGAGGATCGACCCCAGGCCGTGAGCCCAGTGTGAAGGATGGAGACACAGAGGTGTCGTGCTCTGCACCCACTGCTAGAGAGGATAGACCCCAGGCAGTGAGCCCAGTGTGAAGGATGGAGACACAGAGGTGTCATGCTCTGCACCCACTGCTAGAGAGGATAGACCCCAGGCAGTGAGCCCAGTGTGAAGGATGGAGACACAGAGGTGTCGTGCTCTGCACCCACTGCTAGAGAGGATAGACCCCAGGCAGTGAGCCCAGTGTGAAGGATGGAGACACAGAGGTGTCATGCTCTGCACCCACTGCTAGAGAGGATAGCTTCCAGGCAGTGAGCCCAGTGTGAAGGATGGAGACACAGAGGTGTCGTGCTCTGCACCCACTGCTAGAGAGGACGCACCCCAGGCAGTGAGCCCAGTGTGAAGGATGGAGACACAGAGGTGTCGTGCTCTGCACCCACTGCTAGAGAGGACGCACCCCAGGCAGTGAGCCCAGTGTGAAGGATGGAGACACAGAGGTGTCGTGCTCTGCACCCACTGCTAGAGAGGATAGACCCCAGGCAGGGAGCCCAGTGTGAAGGATGGAGACACAGAGGTGTCATGCTCTGCACCCACTGCTAGAGAGGATAGACCCCAGGCAGTGAGCCCAGTGTGAAGGATGGAGACACAGAGGTGTCATGCTCTGCACCCACTGCTAGAGAGGATAGACCACAGGCAGTGAGCCCAGTGTGAAGGATGGAGACACAGAGGTGTCATGCTCTGCACCCACTGCTAGAGAGGATAGACCCCAGGCAGTGAGCCCAGTTTGAAGGATGGAGACACAGAGGCGTCGTGCTCTGCACCCACTGCTAGAGAGGATAGACCCCAGGCAGTGAGCCCAGTGTGAAGGATGGAGACACAGAGGTGTCATGCTCTGCACCCACTGCTAGAGAGGATAGACCCCAGGCAGTGAGACCAGTGTGAAGGATGGATGCACAGAGGTGTCGTGCTCTGCACCCACTGCTAGAGAGGATAGACCCCAGGCAGTGAGCCCAGTGTGAAGGACGGAGACACAAAGGTGTCGTGCTCTGCACCCACTGCTAGAGAGGATAGACCCCAGACAGTGAGCCCAGTGTGAAGGATGGAGACACAGAGGTGTCATGCTCTGCACCCACTGCTAGAGAGGATAGAGCCCAGGCAGTGAGCCCAGTGTGAAGGATGGATGCACAGAGGTGTCATGCTCTGCACCCACTGCTAGAGAGGATAGACCCCAGGCAGTGAGCCCAGTGTGAAGGATGGAGACACAGAGGTGTCGTGCTCTGCACCCACTGCTAGAGAGGATAGACCCCAGGCAGTGAGCCCAGTGTGAAGGATGGAGACACAGAGGTGTCATGCTCTGCACCCACTGCTAGAGAGGATAGACCCCAGGCAGGGGGCCCAGTGTGAAGGATGGAGACACAGAGGTGTCATGCTCTGCACCCACTGCTAGAGAGGATAGACCCCAGACCGTGAGCCCAGTGTGAAGGATGGAGACACAGAGGTGTCGTGCTCTGCACCCACTGCTAGAGAGGATAGACCCCAGGCAGGGGGCCCAGTGTGAAGGATGGACACAGAGGTGTCATGCTCTGCACCCCACTGCTAGAGAGGATAGACCCCAGGCAGTGAGCCCAGTGTGAAGGATGGATGCACAGAGGTGTCGTGCTCTGCAGCCACTGCTAGAGAGGATAGACCCCAGGCAGTGAGCCCAGTGTGAAGGATGGACACAGAGGTGTCATGCTCTGCACCCACTGCTAGAGAGGATAAACCCCAGACCGTGAGCCCAGTGTGAAGGATGGAGACACAGAGGTGTCGTGCTCTGCACCCACTGCTAGAGAGGATAGACCCCAGGCAGGGGGCCCAGTGTGAAGGATGGACACAGAGGTGTCATGCTCTGCACCCTACTGCTAGAGAGGATAGACCCCAGGTAGTGAGCCCAGTGTGAAGGATTGAGACACAGAGGTGTCATGCTCTACACCCACTGCTAGAGAGGATAGACCCCAGGCAGGGGGCCCAGTGTGAAGGATGGACACAGAGGTGTCATGCTCTGCACCCCACTGCTAGAGAGGATAGACCCCAGGCAGCGAGCCCAGTGTGGAGGATGGAGACACAGGTGTCGTGCTCTGCACCCACTGCTAGAGAGGATAGACCCCAGGCAGTGAGCCCAGTGTGAAGGATGGAGACACAGAGGTGTCGTGCTCTGCACCCACTGCTAGAGAGGATAGACCCCAGGCAGGGGGCCCAGTGTGAAGGATGGACACAGAGGTGTCATGCTCTGCACCCCACTGCTAGAGAGGATAGACCCCAGGTAGTGAGCCCAGTGTGAAGGATGGAGACACAGAGGTGTCATGCTCTACACCCACTGCTAGAGAGGATAGACCCCAGGCAGGGGGCCCAGTGTGAAGGATGGACACAGAGGTGTCATGCTCTGCACCCCACTGCTAGAGAGGATAGACCCCAGGCAGCGAGCCCAGTGTGGAGGATGGAGACACAGAGGTGTCGTGCTCTGCACCCACTGCTAGAGAGGATAGACCCCAGGCAGTGAGCCCAGTGTGAAGGATGGAGACACAGAGGTGTCGTGCTCTGCACCCACTGCTAGAGAGGATAGACCCCAGGCAGTGAGCCCAGTGTGAAGGATGGAGACACAGAGGTGTCATGCTCTGCACCCACTGCTAGAGAGGATAGACCCCAGGCAGTGAGCCCAGTGTGAAGGATGGAGACACAGAGGTGTCGTGCTCTGCACCCACTGCTAGAGAGGATAGACCCCAGGCAGTGAGCCCAGTGTGAAGGATGGAGACACAGAGGTGTCATGCTCTGCACCCACTGCTAGAGAGGATAGACCCCAGGCAGTGAGCCCAGTGTGAAGGATGGAGACACAGAGGCGTCATGCTCTGCACCCACTGCTAGAGAGGATAGATCCCAGGCAGCGAGCCCAGTGTGAAGGATGGAGACACAGAGGTGTCGTGCTCTGCACCCACTGCTAGAGAGGATAGACCCCAGGCAGTGAGCCCAGTGTGAAGGATGAAGACACAGAGGTGTCATGCTCTGCACCCACTGCTAGAGAGGATAGACCCCAGGCAGTGAGCCCAGTGTGAAGGATGGAGACACAGAGGTGTCATGCTCTGCACCCACTGCTAGAGAGGATAGACCCCAAGCAGTGAGCCCAGTGTGAAGGATGGATGCACAGGGGTGTCATGCTCTGCACCCACTGCTAGAGAGGATAGACCCCAGGCAGTGAGCCCAGTGTGAAGGATGGACACAGAGGTGTCGTGCTCTGCACCCACTGCTGGAGAGGATAGACCCCAGGCAGCGAGCCCAGTGTGAAGGATTGAGACACAGAGGTGTCATGCTCTGCACCCACTGCTAGAGAGGATAGACCCCAGGCAGTGAGCCCAGTGTGAAGGATGGACATAGAGGTGTCGTGCTCTGAACCCACTGCTATAGAGGATAGACCCCAGGCCGTGAGCCCAGTGTGAAGGATGGAGACACAGAGGTGTCATGCTCTGCACCCACTGCTAGAGAGGATAGACCCCAGGCAGTGAGCCCAGTGTGAAGGATGGACACAGAGGTGTCATGCTCTGCACCCACTGCTAGAGAGGATAGACCCCAGGTAGTGAGCCCAGTGTGAAGGATGGAGACACAGAGGTGTCATGCTCTGCACCCACTGCTAGAGAGGATAGACCCCAGACCGTGAGCCCAGTGTGAAGGATGGAGACACAGAGGTGTCGTGCTCTGCACCCACTGCTAGAGAGGATAGACCCCAGGCAGTGAGCCCAGTGTGAAGGATGGATGCACAGAGGTGTCGTGCTCTGCACCCACTGCTAGAGAGGATAGACCCCAGACAGTGAGCCCAGTGTGAAGGATGGACACAGAGGTGTCATGCTCTGCACCCACTGCTAGAGAGGATAGACCCCAGGCAGTGAGCCCAGTGTGAAGGATGGAGACACAGAGGTGTCATGCTCTGCACCTACTGCTAGAGAGGATAGACCCCAGGCAGCGAGCCCAGTGTGAAGGATGGAGACACAGAGGTGTCACGCTCTGCACCCACTGCTAGAGAGGATAGACCGCAGGCAGTGAGCCCAGTGTGAAGGATGGAGACACAGAGGTGTCGTGCTCTGCACCCACTGCTAGAGAGGATAGACCCCAGGCAGTGAGCCCAGTGTGGAGGATGGAGACACAGAGGTGTCATGCTCTGCACCCACTGCTAGAGAGGATAGACCCCAGGCAGTGAGCCCAGTGTGAAGGATGGAGACACAGAGGTGTCATGCTCTGCACCCACTGCTAGAGAGGATAGACCCCAGGCAGTGAGCCCAGTGTGAAGGATGGAGACACAGAGGTGTCATGCTCTGCACCCACTGCTAGAGAGGATAGACCCCAGGCAGTGAGCCCAGTGTGAAGGATGGACACACAGGTGTCATGCTCTGCACCCACTGCTAGAGAGGATAGACCCCAGGCAGTGAGCCCAGTGTGAAGGATGGAGACACAGAGGTGTCATGCTCTGCACCCACTGCTAGAGAGGATAGACCCCAGGCAGTGAGCCCAGTGTGAAGGATGGAGACACAGAGGTGTCGTGCTCTGCACCCACTGCTAGAGAGGATAGACCCCAGGCAGTGAGCCCAGTGTGAAGGATGGAGACACAGAGGCGTCGTGCTCTGCACCCACTGCTAGAGAGGATAGACCCCAGGCAGTGAGCCCAGTGTGAAGGATGGAGACACAGAGGCGTCATGCTCTGCACCCACTGCTAGAGAGGATAGACCCCAGGCAGTGAGCCCAGTGTGAAGGATGGATGCACAGAGGTGTCGTGCTCTACACCCACTGCTAGAGAGGATAGACCCCAGGCAGTGAGCCCAGTGTGAAGGATGGAGACACAGAGGTGTCGTGCTCTGCACCCACTGCTAGAGAGGATAGACCTCAGGCAGTGAGCCCAGTGTGAAGGATGGAGACACAGAGGTGTCATGCTCTGCACCCACTGCTAGAGAGGATCGACCCCAGGCAGTGAGCCCAGTGTGAAGGATGGAGACACAGAGGTGTCATGCTCTGCTTCCACTGCTAGAGAGGATAGACCCCAGGCAGTGAGCCCAGTGTGGAGGATGGAGACACAGAGGTGTCATGCTCTGCACCCACTGCTGGAGAGGATAGACCCCAGGCAGTGAGCCCAGTGTGAAGGATGGAGACACAGAGGTGTCGTGCTCTGCACCCTCTGCTAGAGAGGATAGACCCCAGGCCGTGAGCCCAGTGTGAAGGATGGAGACACAGAGGTGTCGTGCTCTGCACCCACTGCTAGAGAGGATAGACCCCCATCAGTGAGCCCAGTGTGAAGGATGGAGACACAGAGGTGTCATGCTCTGCACCCACTGCTAGAGAGGATAGACCCCAGGCAGTGAGCCCTGTGTGGCGGATGGAGACACAGAAGTGTCGTGCTCTGCAGCCACTGCTAGAGAGGATAGACCCCAGGCAGTGAGCCCAGTGTGAAGGATTGATGCACAGAGGTGTCGTGCTCTGCACCCACTGCTAGAGAGGATAGAACCCAGACAGTGAGCCCAGTGTGAAGGATGGAGACACAGAGGTGTCGTGCTCTGCACCCACTGCTAGAGAGGATAGACCCCAGGCAGTGAGCCCAGTGTGAAGGTTGGAGACACAGAGGTGTCATGCTCTGCACCCCCTGCTAGAGAGGATAGACCCCAGGCAGTGATCCCAGTGTGAAGGATGGAGACACAGAGGTGTCATGCTCTGCACCCACTGCTAGAGAGGATAGACCCCAGGCAGTGAGCCCAATGTGAAGGATGGAGACACAGAGGCGTCGTGCTCTGCACCCACTGCTAGAGAGGATAGACCCCAGGCAGTGAGCCCAGTGTGAAGGATGGAGACACAGAGGTGTCGTGCTCTGCACCCACTGCTAGAGAGGATAGACCCCAGGCAGTGAGCCCAGTGTGAAGGATGGAGACACAGAGGTGTCATGCTCTGCACCCACTGCTAGAGAGGATAGACCCCAGGCAGTGAGCCCAGTGTGAAGGATGGAGACACAGAGGTGTCGTGCTCTGCACCCACTGCTAGAGAGGATAGACCCCAGGCAGTGAGCCCAGTGTGAAGGATGGACACAGAGGTGTCATGCTCTGCACCCACTGCTAGAGAGGATAGACCCCAGGCAGTGAGCCCAGTGTGAAGGATGGAGACACAGAGGTGTCATGCTCTGCACCCACTGATAGAGAGGATAGACCCCAGGCAGCGAGCCCAGTGTGAAGGATGGAGACACAGAGGTGTCATGCTCTGCACCCACTGCTAGAGAGGATAGACCCCAGGCAGTGAGCCCAGTGTGAAGGGTGGAGAGACACAGAGGTGTCATGCTCTGCACCCACTGCTAGAGAGGATAGACCACAGGCAGTGAGCCCAGTGTGAAGGATGGACACAGAGGTGTCATGCTCTGCACCCACTGCTGGAGAGGATAGACCCCAGGCAGTGAGCCCAGTGTGAAGGATGGAGACACAGAGGTGTCGTGCTCTGCACCCACTGCTAGAGAGGATAGACCCCAGGCAGTGAGCCCAGTGTGAAGGATGGACACAGAGGTGTCATGCTCTGCACCCACTGCTAGAGTGGATAGACCCCAGGCAGTGAGCCCAGTGTGAAGGATGGAGACACAGAGGTGTCGTGCTCTGCAGCCACTGCTAGAGAGGATAGACCCCAGGCAGTGAGCCCAGTGTGAAGGATGGACACAGAGGTGTCATGCTCTGCACCCACTGCTAGAGAGGATAGACCCCAGGCAGTGAGCCCAGTGTGAAGGATGGAGACACAGAGGTGTCGTGCTCTGCACCCACTGCTAGAGAGGATAGACCCCAGGCAGTGAGCCCAGTGTGAAGGATCGAGACACAGAGGAGTCATGCTCTGCACCCACTGTTAGAGAGGATAGACCCCAGGCAGTGAGCCCAGTGTGAATGATGGAGACACAGAGGTGTCGTGCTCCGCACCCACTGCTAGAGAGGATAGACCCCAGGCAGTGAGGCCAGTGTGAAGGAAGGAGACACAGAGGTGTCACGCTCTGCACCCACTGCTAGAGAGGATAGACCCCAGGCAGTGAGCCCAGTGTGAAGGCTGGAGACACAGAGGTGTCGTGCTCTGCACCCGCTGCTAGAGAGGATAGACCCCAGGCAGCAAGCCGAGTCTGAAGGATGGAGACACAGAGGTGTCGTGCTCTGCACCCACTGCTAGAGAGGATAGACCCCAGGCAGTGAGCCCAGTGTGAAGGATGGAGACACAGAGGTGTTGTGCTCTGCACCCACTGCTAGAGAGGATAGACCCCAGGCAGTGAGCCCAGTGTGAAGGATGGAGACACAGAGGTGTCATGCTTTGCACCCACTGCTAGAGAGGATAGACACCAGGCAGTGAGCCCAGTGTGAAGGATGGACACAGAGGTGTCATGCTCTGCACCCACTGCTAGAGAGGATAAACCCCAGGCAGTGAGCCCAGTGTGAAGGATGGAGACACAGAGGTGTCATGCTCTGCACCCACTGCTAGAGAGGATAGACCCCAGGCAGTGAGCCCAGTGTGAAGGATGGAGACACAGAGGTGTTGTGCTCTGCACCCACTGATAGAGAGGATAGACCCCAGGCAGTGAGCCCAGTGTGAAGGATGGACACAGAGGTGTCATGCTCTGCACCCACTGCTAGAGAGGATAGACCCCAGGCAGTGAGGCCAGTGTGAAGGATGGAGACACAGAGGTCTCATTCTCTGCACCCACTGCTAGAGAGGATAGACCCCAGGCAGTGAGCCCAGTGTGAAGGATGGATGCACAGAGGTGTCATGCTCTGCACCCACTGCTAGAGAGGATAGACCCCAGGCAGTGAGCCCTGTGTGAAGGATGGACACAGAGGTGTCATGCTCTGCACCCACTGCTAGAGAGGATAGACCCAGGCAGTGAGCCCAGTGTGAAGGATGGAGACACAGAGGTGTCATGCTCTGCACCCCCTGCTAGAGAGGATAGACACCAGGCAGTGAGCCCAGTGTGAAGGATGGAGACACAGAGGTGTCGAGCTCTGCACCCACTGCTAGAGAGGATAGACCCCAGGCAGTGAGCCCAGTTTGAAGGATGGAGACACAGAGGCGTCGTGCTCTGCACCCACTGCTAGAGAGGATAGTCCCCAGGCAGGGGGCCCAGTGTGAAGGATGGAGACACAGAGGTGTCATGCTCTGCACCCACTGCTAGAGAGGATAGACCCCAGGCAGTGAGCCCAGTGTGAAGGATGGAGACACAGAGGTGTCATGCTCTGCACCCACTGCTAGAGAGGATAGACCACAGGCAGTGAGCCCAGTGTGAAGGATGGAGACACAGAGGTGTCATGCTCTGCACCCACTGCTGGAGATGATAGACCCCAGTGAGTGAGCCCAGTGTGAAGGATGGACAAAGAGGTGGCATGCTCTGAACCCACTGCTAGAGTGGATAGACCCCAAGCAGTGAGCCCAGTGTGAATGATGGAGACACAGAGGTGTTGTGCTCTGCATCCACTGCTAGAGAGGATAGACCCCAGGCAGTGAGCCCAGTGTGAAGGATCGAGACACAGAGGAGTCATGCTCTGCACCCACTGTTAGAGAGGATAGACCCCAGGCAGTGAGCCCAGTGTGAAGGATGGAGACACAGAGGTGTCGTGCTCTGCACCCACTGCTAGAGAGGATAGACCCCAGGCAGTGAGCCCAGTGTGAAGGAAGGAGACACAGAGGTGTCACGCTCTGCACCCACTGCTAGAGAGGATAGACCCCAGGCAGTGAGCCCAGTGTGAAGGCTGGAGACACAGAGGTGTCGTGCTCTGCACCCACTGCTAGAGAGGATAGACCCCAGGCAGTGAGCCCAGTGTGAAGGATGGAGACACAGAGGTGTCGTGCTCTGCACCCACTGCTAGAGAGGATAGACCCCAGGCAGTGAGCCCAGTGTGAAGGATGGAGACACAGAGGTATTGTGCTCTGCACCCACTGCTAGAGAGGATAGACCCCATGCAGTGAGCCCAGTGTGAAGGATGGAGACACAGAGGTGTCGTGCTCTGCACCCACTGCTAGAGAGGATAGACCCCAGGCAGTGAGCCCAGTGTGAAGGATGGAGACACAGAGGTGTCGTGCTCTGCACCCGCTGCTAGAGAGGATAGACCCCAGGCAGCGAGCCCAGTGTGAAGGATGGAGACACAGAGGTGTCGTGCTCTGCACCCACTGCTAGAGAGGATAGACCCCAGGCAGCGAGCCCAGTGTGAAGGATGGAGACACAGAGGTGTCATGCTCTACACCCACTGCTAGAGAGGATAGACCCCAGGCAGTGAGCCCAGTGTGAAGGATGGAGACACAGAGGTGTCGTGCTCTGCACCCACTGCTAGAGAGGATAGACCCCAGGCAGTGAGCCCAGTGTGAAGGATGGAGACACAGAGGTGTCATGCTTTGCACCCACTGCTAGAGAGGATAGACCCCAGGCAGTGAGCCCAGTGTGAAGGATGGACACAGAGGTGTCATGCTCTGCACCCACTGCTAGAGAGGATATGTCCCAGGCAGTGAGCCCAGTGTGAAGGATGGAGACACAGAGGTGTCATGCTCTGCACCCACTGCTAGAGAGGATAGACCCCAGGCAGTGAGCCCAGTGTGAAGGGTGGAGACACAGAGGTGTCGTGCTCTGCACCCACTGCTAGAGAGGATAGACCCCAGGCAGTGAGCCCAGTGTGAAGGATGGAGACACAGAGGTGTCATGCTCTGCACCCACTGCTAGAGAGGATAGACCCCAGGCAGTGAGCCCAGTGTGAAGGATGGAGACACAGAGGTGTCATGCTCTGCACCCACTGCTAGAGAGGATAGACCCCAGGCAGTGAGCCCAGTGTGAAGGATGGAGACACAGAGGTGTTGTGCTCTGCACCCACTGCTAGAGAGGATAGACCCCAGGCAGTGAGCCCAGTGTGAAGGATGGACACAGAGGTGTCATGCTCTGCACCCACTGCTAGAGAGGATAGACCCCAGGCAGTGAGGCCAGTGTGAAGGATGGAGACACAGAGGTGTCATTCTCTGCACCCACTGCTAGAGAGGATAGACCCCAGGCAGTGAGCCCAGTGTGAAGGATCGAGACACAGAGGAGTCATGCTCTGCACCCACTGTTAGAGAGGATAGACCCCAGGCAGTGAGCCCAGTGTGAAGGATGAGACACAGAGGTGTCGTGCTCTGCACCCACTGCTAGAGAGGATAGACCCCAGGCAGTGAGCCCAGTGTGAAGGAAGGAGACACAGAGGTGTCACGCTCTGCACCCACTGCTAGAGAGGATAGACCCCAGGCAGTGAGCCCAGTGTGAAGGCTGGAGACACAGAGGTGTCGTGCTCTGCACCCACTGCTAGAGAGGATAGACCCCAGGCAGTGAGCCCAGTGTGAAGGATGGAGACACAGAGGTGTCGTGCTCTTCACCCACTGCTAGAGAGGATAGACCCCAGGCAGTGAGCCCAGTGTGAAGGATGGAGACACAGAGGTATTGTGCTCTGCACCCACTGCTAGAGAGGATAGACCCCATGCAGTGAGCCCAGTGTGAAGGATGGAGACACAGAGGTGTCGTGCTCTGCACCCACTGCTAGAGAGGATAGACCCCAGGCAGTGACCCCAGTGTGAAGGATGGAGACACAGAGGTGTCATGCTCTGCACCCGCTGCTAGAGAGGATAGACCCCAGGCAGTGAGCCCAGTGTGAAGGATGGAGACACAGAGGTGTCGTGCTCTGCACCCACTGCTAGAGAGGATAGACCCCAGGCAGCGAGCCCAGTGTGAAGGATGGAGACACAGAGGTGTCATGCTCTACACCCACTGCTAGAGAGGATAGACCCCAGGCAGTGAGGCCAGTGTGAAGGATGGAGACACAGAGGTGTCATTCTCTGCACCCACTGCTAGAGAGGATAGACCCCAGGCAGTGAGCCCAGTGTGAAGGATCGAGACACAGAGGAGTCATGCTCTGCACCCACTGTTAGAGAGGATAGACCCCAGGCAGTGAGCCCAGTGTGAAGGATGGAGACACAGAGGTGTCGTGCTCTGCACCCACTGCTAGAGAGGATAGACCCCAGGCAGTGAGCCCAGTGTGAAGGAAGGAGACACAGAAGTGTCACGCTCTGCACCCATTGCTAGAGAGGATAGACCCCAGGCAGTGAGCCCAGTGTGAAGGCTGGAGACACAGAGGTGTCGTGCTCTGCACCCACTGCTAGAGAGGATAGACCCCAGGCAGTGAGCCCAGTGTGAAGGATGGAGACACAGAGGTGTCGTGCTCTTCACCCACTGCTAGAGAGGATAGACCCCAGGCAGTGAGCCCAGTGTGAAGGATGGAGACACAGAGGTATTGTGCTCTGCACCCACTGCTAGAGAGGATAGACCCCATGCAGTGAGCCCAGTGTGAAGGATGGAGACACAGAGGTGTCGTGCTCTGCACCCACTGCTAGAGAGGATAGACCCCAGGCAGTGACCCCAGTGTGAAGGATGGAGACACAGAGGTGTCATGCTCTGCACCCGCTGCTAGAGAGGATAGACCCCAGGCAGTGAGCCCAGTGTGAAGGATGGAGACACAGAGGTGTCGTGCTCTGCACCCACTGCTAGAGAGGATAGACCCCAGACAGCGAGCCCAGTGTGAAGGATGGAGACACAGAGGTGTCATGCTCTACACCCACTGCTAGAGAGGATAGACCCCAGGCAGTGAGCCCAGTGTGAAGGATGGAGACACAGAGGTGTCGTGCTCTGCACCCACTGCTAGAGAGGATTGACCCCAGGCAGTGAGCCCAGTGTGAAGGATGGAGACACAGAGGTGTCATGCTTTGCACCCACTGCTAGATAGGATAGACCCCAGGCAGTGAGCCCAGTGTGAAGGATGGACACAGAGGTGTCATGCTCTGCACCCACTGCTAGAGAGGATATGTCCCAGGCAGTGAGCCCAGTGTGAAGGATGGAGACACAGAGGTGTCATGCTCTGCACCCACTGCTAGAGAGGATAGACCCCAGGCAGTGAGCCCAGTGTGAAGGGTGGAGACACAGAGGTGTCGTGCTCTGCACCCACTGCTAGAGAGGATAGACCCCAGGCAGTGAGCCCAGTGTGAAGGATGGAGACACAGAGGTGTCATGCTCTGCACCCACTGCTAGAGAGGATAGACCCCAGGCAGTGAGCCCAGTGTGAAGGATGGAGACACAGAGGTGTCATGCTCTGCACCCACTGCTAGAGAGGATAGACCCCAGGCAGTGAGCCCAGTGTGAAGGATGGAGACACAGAGGTGTTGTGCTCTGCACCCACTGCTAGAGAGGATAGACCCCAGGCAGTGAGCCCAGTGTGAAGGATGGACACAGAGGTGTCATGCTCTGCACCCACTGCTAGAGAGGATAGACCCCAGGCAGTGAGGCCAGTGTGAAGGATGGAGACACAGAGGTGTCATTCTCTGCACCCACTGCTAGAGAGGATAGACCCCAGGCAGTGAGCCCAGTGTGAAGGATGGATGCACAGAGGTGTCATGCTCTGCACCCACTGCTAGAGAGGATAGACCCCAGGCAGTGAGCCCTGTGTGAAGGATGGACACAGAGGTGTCATGCTCTGCACCCACTGCTAGAGAGGATAGACCCCAGGCAGTGAGCCCAGTGTGAAGGATGGAGACACAGAGGTGTCGTGCTCTGCACCGACTGCTAGAGAGGATAGACCCCAGGCAGTGAGCCCAGTGTGAAGGATGGAGACACAGAGGCGTCGTGCTCTGCACCCACTGCTAGAGAGGATAGTCCCCAGGCAGGGGGCCCAGTGTGAAGGATGGAGACACAGAGGTGTCGTGCTCTGCACCCACTGCTAGAGAGGATATGTAGTGTAGTTCCTATCATCCCAATAGGCTCTGCGCATTGGAATAATACCTACAGCAGTAAAGGCCTAGGCCAGACGTTAACTAGGTCTACTACTGTCGATACTAGACTTAAAGTTTTGGGTTTGCCAGCTTAGCTCAGAGTTCACTAGAAACTTTCTCGAATGTTCAGGAAAGAATTAACTCCCTTGATTAGACAAGAAGGCATTTAGTTTCTGACAACCATAGAACATGACAACTTTGCTCTCCCCTAATCAAGAGTAAATCTCGAGAGTCGTGTGAACAAAAGGCAATTTATTTTACTCAGTCAGTACGTGCATTCTTAGTCTCATCAGAATGTAGAGAAAAGGAAGAGACGGGCGTGTTCAATAAAAAGGTGTTATTTATTAATCAGTCTCTTTTCTCATACAAGAGAAATGGTTCGATATTATTGCAATACTTATAGCTAAGTAAAGTGCATACATTAAAAGCAATAGTATAAAGTAATACTGTAAAAACATTGATATGGTTTCTAAGCCATAAGATGTTTTAAAATGAATAAAATATATTACATACACATATACATTTGACTAAACGTACTCAACTGGTGTTTCTAGATACGCCTACCCCGTGTACCTGACTTAAGTCTAATACGAGGGCGGGAATAGAAAGTTACAGTTTAAGTTAAGTTTGTTTTTGCCAAGTGAATAACTAAAGAATTCTCTGTGAGGGGTTATTCAGTTCTGTACCTGGAAGTTAGGATGAATGAGGAATGGTATCTCTCTCTCTGGTCTCGATATTCCAGGCTGCCTGCGAGGGCTACCCAGAAACGCCGGTGCTGGATTTCTCGGCAGGAGAAAGCAGCGCGTCTCTCAGCGCGTCAGGAAGGCGGGGCTGCTGCCAGCGGGGTCCGCTCTGCTCTTGGCTTCGGCAAGTATGGCTGCTCCGTCTCGTCAACACGCGTGTGTCTGCATAGGGCAAGATCGGTAATATTTATACCTTTAAGGTGCCGAGATTGACGTAAGGATGGACATAGATACGTCAATAAAGATGTCATACGACTTGCTCGTTAGCACATTCTTTTACTAAAGTTCTCGGTGAAATCAAAACAATGGCCGCAGGGTTTTGCCCAGGTTGTCATAGGTTTGATTTGTTATGAGAACTCCGTATGCCTTATCAGGGACTGGAGGAATATTGCTTGTCTAATTAGATCGCAAGCGTTATGACCTAATCAGATAACACGTTCCTGTGCCGTAGTGTGACTGCGTCAGATAACGGTATCTGCATCATGGGGGTTTTCTGCCTCATGGGCTGACTGCTAGTTAACTTGTTGGTTTGTTTAACTAGAATAGGGTCAGGAATAGGGGGATCGATTCAGGACCTATAGGAATACATGACACCCACTCCACGCTAACTATGGACATATTTACTAATCTAGGCATAGTATAACATAGTACAACATACTATAGAGTAGTGTGTATACCTTACCACCCCAAAATACATAAATGCATTTTGAAATTTTCAAATATACTGAAAAATTGCAGACATATATATTGTATGCACTCAAGCTGTAGAATAATGCCAAAGTAATCGCATTTGTATACATTATTGCTTGTCTGGTATATGAGAATTACACATGAAATGGTTTCTTAAATACAGAAAAAAGTTTCGAGACCATTCCATCACAGAATAAAATATTTATGAACATGCCAGCGGGCAGCTAATGTCTATAAGCTATCTAAAATTTAGAAACCTTAGTTCTCTAAGAATAGTTCTTACTTTAAGCAGAAGATAGTGTCCCGAAAAATATGCAAAAATATTTGGGGCTGCTGGAAAAACTGCTGTCCGTGAACTGGAGCGAAAATTGTTCATGTGACTTTATTTTTAAAGTTGAAGGCCGAATTCAGGGAACGCCGTGTGCGAGCTTGCTCAAAAGTCTCTATTTCTGTTCGGGTGAGAACATCATATCTAGGCTTTCGAAAAAACTGTCAACAGCTTCCTGGGAAAGTTCCACTAACTCGGAAATAGGTGTAATCATGCATTCATGCGCATGATTGTCTCCATTGACATTCTGATTTGCATTACTGACAGAAGGTCGTACCTGTTCGATGCTGCTTTCATCTTGAACTTCACTACCCATCAATCGTAGTGGTGAAGCTTCCACGAATGCCGTCATCAGGATTGGTAGCCTTTGAGGGCAGCACAAAGCATGAACCTTGATCGGGCTCAACAATGTTTCTGCATCCATTGGCGCATCCGATTGTAGCGTCAGACAGGTGTCTAACACGCATTCTTCTCCGCATAGCAGACACCTCAATACAGGTAAAACACATCTTTGCCACATTGGTCGAAATGATAGAAACCAAGTCATGTTCAGGTCTCTAAGCCGGGAGAGTCCCAGGATTTTTGATATCCGGTCCCGGTATCCAATGGCTAGGATTGTTTCTTCCCTTATCGCAAGAGTTTTGTCTGTGACATGGGTTGCCATAACGAAAAATAAGGACTAAGAATAGGATTCCTGCAATTAGTCCCAGGATCAGGGGAAGTCCGCCAAAAATCGAATGGACGAAATCTGGAAATAGACCCAGTATGGCTTTGAATGGTGTTAATGCCATCGAAAATACTGTCTTAAATACATTTGAGACCCCATTGGTATCAGAAATATTTAAGATTTCATTCAGGATTTCCGCGAAATGTACGGGGGAATTAGTTGATAATAATGTATGTATCTCTGCAGTCGTCCTTGCGACTTGTAGATCATACGTTTCTTTTGATGACGAGAGCCTGGTAGGCGTCTGAAGAAGGACTGTTTTCATTCTGCTTAAAGTATCTATTCGAATAGAAGTAATTTTCAAATCGGGCCATGCCCTTGCCTCCCTGTCTGGGAAGGAGCTGGGGAACAATGAGCGTCCACAGCACTTGACCTTCGCAGTCGTAGTTACTAGATGAGGAGTCCCGGGCATAAGACTACAACATCTGCGGTCTACAATAAGAATGTAACTCCCATTATAGAGTCTTTGAAAGAATGGTTCTATTTCTGTTGCAGGTGCGCCTTGCTGGTGACATGAAAGGTTGTATGAATTCCCTTCACAGGCTCCATGCAAACTAATTCCGTTACACAGAAGTGTGCCACTTAGTGACATCGCACAATTGTTGCCACTAAGAAACACTTTCTGTCCTTTATTACTGACACATGCATGTGAATAGGGCAGGTTCCATGTTGTTTTAAGGTACCCCTTTCCCAATTTCTCGTACATGCCAGCCTGTATATATTTTTGGCAGTATTGAAACCTGAAGGTTGAGATTGGAATATTTATTATCCCATGTATTATCCATTCACTGACAGGTCGTTCTGACATTGTCATTGGTAATCTTTCTAGTTTTTCAATGCTCAAGATTGTATAATCAGCACCCTTTTGTGCCATACCGATTTGTCTATCAGTAAGGTTAAAGATTTGGAATAGTGACGTTGTGTTGATTAAACGCCAAGGCACATAGCCTGAACGCAGATTTTGTAACGTCCAGCCAAGTTGTACAATAGAGCGCAATTGTGACTGACCGTGTTGTAATAACAGTAAGTCCTGCGATAATATGTCGATTGCTGAAGACACAATGCTGTCCAAAGAAAAAATTCTGGAGGACAGAGTCATTAACCCATTGTCAACTACAGAAAGTGATTTTTCCAAATTAATACGGTCAATTTCCCGTATTCTCTCTGCTGTTTCAATTTGAGTAACCTTCCAGGCCTCATTGTATGCTGCATATACAGAGGCTGCTATGAAACGCTTTTGACGCTGTTTGCGTGGTCCCAAAGTGAAATCACGCAAGTCAGCACCATCAGTAAGTAAAGTTAGGTGTTGCTTAATTTCTGCCAGTGTGGAAGTTTGTAGCCACTGAAGGCATAATTTGCCCACACTGTAGGTTGTTATTATCCCTGGGTGATGTCTTTGAGGATATCTAGGGTCTGGCCTGGTCATTTTGAACCCCTGTGTTTTGTTCAGGAATCTGTCTTGACAGTTATTTGTATCTGTTGGCCAGATCAACCACTGTTTCCAATCAGGATGTGTTCTGTTTTGGTTTAATATATGGTTTACGTCTATCTCTTCATCTGTATCAGAGTTATTGCTAAACATTGTTGGCTTTGGAATAGACGGTTTAATTAAATCTTTGATTTTGGCTAAGCCAAGACAGGTGGTTTGTTGAACAGTGTCATTTAAAAATATCATTTGTTCTGGGATCATGCAGGCTCTAAACAAAGCTTCTATACCCTGTACTTGCCATTCTTTTGTACCCCAAACACTTTTCAATTCAACATTTTTGTCCCAATAATCAAAACCAAAAGTATTCATTTTTTCAAAGAATGAGTCTGAATATAACAATTTTGTGTTGGTTATCATGGTCTTGGTTCCTGTCTTGTTCGACAATTTAAAATAAAATGTTTCAGCATTACTTGTGTTAAAACCTGAAAAATATGAATATTTGTCGTAAACGGTTCTTGAGCTCCCTTTTGGAGGTGTTGCACAATGTTCCCATTGATTATAATTTAAAACATTTCTAGGTTGTGCAGATCTATGTAAAAAATGGTTACCATAGTGGTTATAGCAATACATACTATCATAATTTGTAGAACCCTGCAAATAATCATGTTTGGTAAATTTAGCAGACATTACTAAGTCAGACATCATATTATTAATGCTTTCGAAGTCCCAATCATCAGCAAATGAGTTTGGTTTTGCAAAGTCACTCAATGAGATCTTAATTTGGTGTGGATATTTCAGGATCTCGACCGGACCATAAATTTCATAGTCAGTGTTGTCCCAGGCTACCCCACCAGGTATCGGATTGGCTGTGAAGTTGGCTGAAGAAAGTTCTCTTTTCTCGACGTGTGAAGATGTGTGTGGTTTGAGGATCAAGTTGATTTTCTGACTTGCTGTGTCCATTTTAGCATATTTTCCCTCAATGAAGCGTCCCAAAGTAAGTACCATGATGAGCCAAAGTATGAGGATAAATGCACCAAAACCCACCCAAAATTCAACCCATGGAGAAATCATATATGTTTCTTTCAGTTGTTTCAAAAGTTCCTTAGCTTTATCTTTAAAGGATTTTGATGATGGCTGTGTCTTTGATTCACTGAGGCTTTCAGTGGAATCATCGAAGTTTATGAAGTAGCCGGATGCAGTTCTGTCAATTGTTCCAATTGCTTCAGGATTTCTGTTTCTTGCATTTTCACTTGGTACTTCATTATAGATTGGTGTGTCTCTGCTAAATGTTTTCATTTGGGGTTTCAGAGGTCTGAGTTCTATTGCATTGTTGCATAGTCCTTGTTGTTCTTCTGTAGGCGTTTCGAATGTGATGAGCCTCTTCGTTAGGACCTCTGTACTGGTAGCAAACCTTGGTGTTCTGCTACTTATTGGGAGTCCACTTGGCCTACTGTTTGTTATCGGCCACAGGTTGTGGTTTTACCAGGTCGATGGATACAACTCGGTTCTCCTTTTTACCAGCAAGTTGTGGTAGTACAACTGATCTTGTCCCGTTGACAGACAAGACAGGGACTGCTTTTCTGTAAGAAGGCCCAAATTCCTTCTTTACCGCGATCTTCTCCCTGACTAGATCCCCGACTTTTGGAATCCAGACAGGTCTTGCTGGGACAGGTGGTGGTTCTTCAGTGGTTGTTGGCTGTTGTTTCAACTTTATGTTGCTCAGGTCTTTTCTTGTTTTGTTTAAGTCCTGCAAAATAGCCAAACGGTCTTTGATATCAAAGCTTTTTTCTTTCACCACTGAAGTCTGACTATCAATGTCAGAGATCATCATCCTAGTTCCAAATAATAATTCGTACGCACTGAATCCCTTCAGAGAATTTCTTGGCAAGTTATTGAGACTACGTTGGACACTTATTAGATGTTTGACCCACCCAGCTCCCGAACCTAATATCCTTTCCGTTATAGATTGCTTTATGCCTTGGTTTTTTCTTTACACCGTCCCTTACCCTCAGGAAGGAAGTGAGAAGATTCCCGCTGGACTATGCTCATTTGGCCATGTTTCCCCCCAGGCTGGAGGGCTTGAGTGAAAACAATAGTCAAACGTAGCATGCTCTTAGCGTATATGCCATTTAGACTCGCAAATCTTTGTATAACAGTCCGGACGTCAGCCGAGTGCTGGTGATCTACATTATAAGTGGAACTAGCCTGTATATGTTAATCGCAACCCTTCCTTTTTACTCCTGATTTTTCCTGGAGTAGAACGACGAGGTATTAAACTGTTTCTCTCCCCACTGCGATCTCTGTTGCAGTTTGGGCAGCGTTTTACAAACATGGTGTGACGCAGGCTCATGCCTGGCCACCAGTACCGTGATTGTAATTCTTCCAGAGAATCTTTTAATTTGAGGTGTCTGGGACCCTCGCCCATATGTGCGTCTGCGATTAACAAGTTTCTCCTGTCCATGTTTGGAATCACTCTATCCCCCACTCCAGGGATTCGAGCAAAAGGGACGGAGTTTGCATCGATTATGTATGTATAATTGAGTGGATAGTTGATCGGTAACGCTGAGCAGTCGCCTTTTGATGACGTTTTCACCGCCAGCACTGTTTCACCGTCAATGTATTTTAATGTACGCTTTTTTCGAACTACGGGAGCCGATTTAGTGGCTGCCGCTCTGGCTGTTTCAGCCAATGAATTCCCTACAACGTGAACGCCATCACGCTGATGACTCAGTGAGTGAGTCACGTGAGTCTTTGGTAGTTCTTTTTGTAAAAGAGCTATTTGTTCCCAGAGCAGTTTCTGCTTTATTGTTGCATCTGTGTCATCTTTGTAACCGTTTTGAATCCATGTCTGCAAATCGCTGTTATATGATTTGACGCAGTAATATGAATCTGACACTATAAGTGTCGGGAATTCGCGATCCGCATTATCTAGCGCCATTTTCAATGCTATTATTTCAGTTTGTTGTTCTGAATTAGTTTCAACTGAGTGTGTTTTTGTTAATAGAGGTCTTAGTTTACCTCTGCGCCACACTTCTTTTGTAATCTCACATGTGGGGTTGTATGCTTGTTCTCCCCAAACGGAGGGTTGAGCATGTCCGTCTGTATAGATTACACAGGCGTAATGTCGTAAGGGCAGAATGTCGGCTGGCAGAGGGTATGTTTTTTCATATTCTAGATTTTCCATTTCTTCTAGTTCTGGATCAAAGTAGTAGTATACTTTGTCCGTTGTGATTGAATTCACCCATTGTAACCATTCTGGATCCAATGTTGTTGTTGGTAAATTACACGGTGTTGTTAATGCCTCAAAGGCTGATTCAGCTGTTCTGACTGTGATATGTCTACCGTCAGCTATGTCTTTTTCTCTAGCTATTGCGGTTTGAACTGCATGAACAATTTTTTCTTTGTTGCTGAATTTCTGTTCAGCTTCTGTGTACAAGTGTGATTTGAATGCAATTGGTACCTTTTCTCCCTCATTAGAGGTCAGGTATGTGAATCCGCATCTCCCTGGGATGACTCGAATCACAAGATTGCGTGTGTTATCACGTGTTTCTAATTTTGTTTTAATTAGCATGTCTGTTTGTAAGGATCTCAAAATTTCTGTGTGTATTTGAGTCCAATTGGATCTTTTAAAATCTGGTTTAATTAGATCATAAAGGGGTTTGACCCTTTCTGCGTAATTTGCAATGTATGTTCTTCCGAAATTTAGGAAGCCTAGAATTGACTGTAAGTTTTTTAGTGTTCTATGTGCTTGGAGTACGGCACATTTCTCTAGGAAATTGTCAGCCAGGCTTTTGCCTTCACTTGATAATTCATATCCTAAGAACAGGACTGTCAGATGGGCAATTCTGGATTTTTTAAAGTTGAATTTGTAACCCTCAGCTGCGAACCCAAGTATTATGGTGTTCACTCTTTTCAAGTGAGTCTCCAAGTCATCATCTGTTAAGTAAATGTCATCGACATAAGATAATGCTTCATCATCATATAGTTGTAGTAATTCTGTTACTCTCGCTGAGAATACCCCCGGGCTGTTCTTGTACCCCTGGGCTAACCGACAGAATTGTTTTTGAGTGCCATTTACTGAGAATGCAGTTAAATATCTGCTCTCTGGTGCTATGTTTTGACAAAAGAATCCATTAGAGATGTCTAAGGTTGTTTTGTATTTTTTGCGCACTATGTTATTCATTAGTGCAGCACTGTGTGAGTTTTGCACTGCAAAAGTTTTGCAACATGTGTTAAGGTGTCGGTAATCCAAAACTAGACGATATGAATTGTCTGGTTTGGAGACCGGAAACAAAGGGTTGTTCATTTGTGAGGTGCAAGTTTCAATCACCCCCTGGTATTCTAGCTGATCTAGTATTTTATTTACCTGTTTTTTAGCTTCTTGCTTAATTGGGTACTGCCTTTGTGCAGCTGGTTGTGTTTTTAACTGGATTTTGTGAGGAGGGGAGTCCTCATCCCATCCTACATGATTTTTATATAAAGCAGGAGCTAGAGCTACTGCCCACTTTCTTGCAAGTGTGTATTTTTTATGAATTGGAATTTGATTTGAGAAGGCAGGCATAATTATTTCTTCGCCATGAGGGCACTCCCTGACAAACTCTGGTGGCCAGTCTTTTTCAGCTAGAAGGATGTCATAACCCTCGGAGAGGTTATCCCAAAATAGTACCCTTATTTTCCTAGTCTTATCTCCCTCTATACGTAATGTTATCTCGTATATCTTGTGAGGTTTGCTAACCCTGGTGTCTGCAGTTTCCACTTGAAGATATTCATTCGTGTCCACTGTCTCCAGATGATTCATAAGGACTTTGCGAACTATGCTCACTTCTGCTGCGCTGTCTAGCATTGTCTGAGCCCACTCTCCGTTTTTCAGTTGTGTCCTCAGTATTCTCGGCATTGTTAACTACCTTGATACTGGCTACCTTCTTTTTTGGAAATTGTAATTTCTTTTTTAGCTGAGCAGGTTCCTTGTCTTTGGACTTGGCGTGCTCTTCTCTCTGTTCTGATCGTCCTCTTCTTTCCGATTTCTGCGAGGAATTCTGAAAAGATTGAGAGGGACGTGTATCAATGTCTTGATATCTATCAGGTTTTTTTATATTATCCCTATTTCTAAGGTTATATCTTTTCCCAGAGGGGTCACTCTGGGGTGACCTGTGTCTTTGGTTCGGAGATTTTTCTCTTCGCCTCGGAGACCTTCCTCTGGACTGGAATTTCTTTTCTTTAGGATTGGATTGTTTGTTTCCATCCCAGTTCTTTTTTGGTGAATTATTATTAAAAAATATTTTTTCTGGACTTTCAGTCAGTTGCGGTTTTACTGGTATTCCACCTAAACTATCTCTACCTAGTTCCTCATAGGATTTTTCTATGATTCTGGCAATTTCAGCTGGTTGGTCTGCCATATCTGTCTCTTTTAACCTCTGGCGGATCGCCACGTTTGCTGCTTCACCTTTTATGTTGGCTAATAGTATAGCCGAGACCTGCTTGAAGTCTTTTAGTAATTTCATACCAAGAGTTAAAGCAGGTTCTGGACCGTATTCGTCTTGAATTTGTTTTAGCACATCTGGTATCACCGAAATGGATGGAACACCGTGCGTTTTTGTGTAGATAGAAGCAAAGATTGTACCCCAAGTGTCACAGTCCTCAATGTGTGGTGCGATTCCCATTGGAAGACAGATAGTCAGAATCCTGTGTTTTTCTAGCGGGGTGGTGTCAGGAAACACCGCCTCTATTTGGGTAATTTTCTGTGCCAACCAGAATGGTATTTGTTCCCGTTTAGCCGGTACTTTACCTAGGCAAGACTGGATGTTCTGTGGTGTAATTTTATTTGTGTTCCCCTGGTGAGGGGTCAGCTGTGGAAGTTTAATCGCTGGCTGAATTGTTGAAGTCCGCATCACATACTGTACTAATTGTCTATGAATTTTTATTAATTGTTTTAGCTGTGTTAACAGCTCTGCTACAGACATCCCATTGATGTCTGGATGTGGTGTGTATCCGGCTAGGACCGGCCACGTTGCTCCTGGTCTACCTAAAGGACCGAGCTGGTGATGTGATTATTGTGTTTTAGGGCGCCATCAAATAAGAGCAAATGCTCTTGGAATTTGAGTGGGACTTCCACCACCTCGAAAGGAGTGTACTCATTAGGAGGTTCCTCTATTTTGTAATAATGGAAGTACTTTGTTACAGCATTTGCTGCTGGAAAATGTATCCATGAATAATATACCTCTGTCTGCCGATATTCGTGTGCCTCAATTACGAATATGACTGTGCCACCTCTAGGTGTCATTTTCTATAAGTTTCAGGGTTATAGATCTCCTTTTGATGACCGGGATGAGTATTATATCCCCGTCTGCATCTAGTGCTGCAGCATCAGCCGCTGCGAGTTCAGCTGCTAATCTAACTGCCTCTCTTTCTTCTTCATTGTCTGACATTTTACTGTCCTGAAGGTTATTTTGTTTGTTTGCAGATCAGGTTTCTTATGGAAACAAAGGTTAGATGCACAATATTTTGGAACAGTGTATCCTTCAACGTTGACTATACCAAGAACCATACATAGGAGTTCCCTCCTGCGAGGTTTTGGAGGATATAACCTTTCACCCACTCCAGACGTCTTTGGAGTATTGTGGGAAAAGGGGTCTGAGTGAGAAAGCACGACTGAGTTACTCTAAATGTCTTACGTTAGTTTTATCGCCCTTTCCAAACGCGTTGGGCGCCATGTAGTGTAGTTCCTATCATCCCAATAGGCTCTGCGCATTGGAATAATACCTACAGCAGTAAAGGCCTAGGCCAGACGTTAACTAGGTCTACTACTGTCGATACTAGACTTAAAGTTTTGGGTTTGCCAGCTTAGCTCAGAGTTCACTAGAAACTTTCTCGAATGTTCAGGAAAGAATTAACTCCCCTGATTAGACAAGAAGGGATTTAGTTTCTGACAACCATAGAACATGACAACTTTGCTCTCCCCTAATCAAGAGTAAATCTCGAGAGTCGTGTGAACAAAAGGCAATTTATTTTACTCAGTCAGTACGTGCATTCTTAGTCTCATCAGAATGTAGAGAAAAGGAAGAGACGGGCGTGTTCAATAAAAATGTGTTATTTATTGATCAGTCTCTTTTCTCATACAAGAGAAATGGATCGATATTATTGCAATACTTATAGCTAAGTAAAGTGCATACATTAAAAGCAATAGTATAAAGTAATACTGTAAAAACATTGATATGGTTTCTAAGCCATAAGATGTTTTAAAATGAATAAAATATATTACATACACATATACATTTGACTAAACGTACTCAACTGGTGTTTCTAGATACGCCTACCCCGTGTACCTGACCTAAGTCTAATACGAGGGCGGGAATAGAAAGTTACAGTTTAAGTTAAGTTTGTTTTTGCCAAGTGAATAACTAAAGAATTCTCTGTGAGGGGTTATTCAGTTCTGTACCTGGAAGTTAGGATGAATGAGGAATGGTATCTCTCTCTCTGGTCTCGATATTCCAGGCTGCCTGCGAGGGCTACCCAGAAACGCCGGTGCTGGATTTCTCGGCAGGAGAAAGCAGCGCGTCTCTCAGCGCGTCAGCAAGGCGGGGCTGCTGCCAGCGGGGTCTGCTCTGCTCTTGGCTTCGGCAAGTATGGCTGCTCCGTCTCGTCACCACGCGTGTGTTTGCATAGGGCAAGATCGGTAATATTTATACCTTTAAGGTGCCGAGATTGACGTAAGGATGGACATAGATACGTCAATAAAGATGTCATACGACTTGCTCGTTAGCACATTCTTTTACTAAAGTTCTCGGTGAAATCAAAACAATGGCCGCAGGGTTTTGCCCAGGTTGTCATAGGTTTGATTTGTTATGAGAACTCCGTATGCCTTATCAGGGACTGGAGGAATATTGCTTGTCTAATTAGATCGCAAGCGTTATGACCTAATCAGATAACACGTTCCTGTGCCGTAGTGTGACTGCGTCAGATAACGGTATCTGCATCATGGGGGTTTTCTGCCTCATGGGCTGACTGCTAGTTAACTTGTTGGTTTGTTTAACTAGAATAGGGTCAGGAATAGGGGGATCAATTCAGGACCTATAGGAATACATGACAGATAGACCCCAGGCAGTGAGCCCAGTGTGAAGGATGGAGACACAGAGGTGTCATGCTCTGTACCCACTGCTAGAGAGGATAGACCCCAGGCAGTGAGCCCAGTGTGAAGGATGGAGACACAGAGGTGTCATGCTCTGCACCCACTGCTAGAGAGGATAGACCCCAGGCAGTGAGCCCAGTGTGAAGGATGGATGCACAGAGGTGTCATGCTCTGCACCCACTGCTAGAGAGGATAGACCCCAGGCAGTGAGCCCTGTGTGAAGGATGGACACAGAGGTGTCATGCTCTGCACCCACTGCTAGAGAGGATAGACCCAGGCAGTGAGCCCAGTGTGAAGGATGGAGACACAGAGGTGTCATGCTCTGCACCCCCTGCTAGAGAGGATAGACCCCAGGCAGCGAGCCCAGTGTGAAGGATTGAGACACAGAGGTGTCATGCTCTGCACCCACTGCTAGAGAGGATAGACCCCAGGCAGTGAGCCCATTGTGAAGGATGGAGACACAGAGGTGTCGTGCTCTGCACCCACTGCTAGAGAGGATAGACCCCAGGCAGTGAGCCCAGTGTGAAGGATGGAGACACAGAGGTGTCATGCTCTGCACCCACTGCTAGAGAGGATAGACCCCAGGCAGTGAGCCCAGTGTGAAGGATGGAAACACAGAGGTGTCGTGCTCTGCACCCACTGCTGGAGAGGATGGACCCCAGGCAGTGAGCCCAGTTTGAAGGATGGAGACACAGAGGCGTCGTGCTCTGCACCAACTGCTAGAGAGGATAGACCCCAGGCAGTGAGCCCAGTGTGAAGGATGGAGACACAGAGGTGTCGTGCTCTGCACCCACTGCTAGAGAGGATAGACCTCAGGCAGTGAGCCCAGTGTGAAGGATGGAGACACAGAGGTGTCGTGCTCTGCACCCACTGCTAGAGAGGATAGACCCCAGGCAGTGAGCCCAGTGTGAAGGATGGACACAGAGGTGTCATGCTCTGCACCCACTGCTAGAGAGGATAGACCCCAGGCAGTGAGTCCAGTGTGAAGGATGGAGACACAGAGGTGTCATGCTCTGCACCCACTGCTAGAGAGGATAGACCCCAGGTAGTGAGCCCAGTGTGAAGGATGGAGACACAGAGGTGTCATGCTCTGCACCCACTGCTAGAGAGGATAGACCCCAGGCAGTGAGCCCAGTGTGAAGGATGGACACAGAGGTGTCATGCTCTGCACCCACTGCTAGAGAGGAGAGACCCCAGGCAGTGAGCCCAGTGTGAAGGATGGAGACACAGAGGTGTCGTGCTCTGCACCCACTGCTGGGGAGGATAGACCCCAGGCAGTGAGCCCAGTGTGAAGGATGGAGACACAGAGGTGTCGTGCTCTGCACCCACTGCTAGAGAGGATAGACCCCAGGCAGTGAGGCCAGTGTGAAGGATTGATGCACAGAGGTGTCATGCTCTGCACCCACTGCTAGAGAGGATAGTCCCCAGGCAGGGGGCCCAGTGTGAAGGATGGAGACACAGAGGTGTCGTGCTCTGCACCCACTGCTAGAGAGGATAGACACCAGACAGTGAGCCCAGTGTGAAGGATGGAGACACAGAGGCGTCGTGCTCTGCACCCACTGCTAGAGAGGATAGACCCCAGGCAGGGGGCCCAGTGTGAAGGATGGATGCACAGAGGTGTCATGCTCTGCGCCCACTGCTAGAGAGGATAGACCCCAGGCAGTGAGCCCAGTGTGAAGGATGGAGACACAGAGGTGTCACGCTCTGCACCCACTGCTAGAGAGGATAGACCCCAGGCAGTGAGCCCAGTGTGAAGTATGGAGACACAGAGGTGTCGTGCTCTGCACCCACTGTTAGAGAGGATAGACCCCAGGCAGTGAGCCCAGTGTGAAGGATGGACACAGAGGTGTCGAGCTCTGTACCCACTGCTAGAGAGGATAGACCCCAGGCAGTGAGCCCAGTGTGAAGAATGGACACAGAGGTGTCATGCTCTGCACCCACTGCTAGAGAGGATAGACCCCAGGCAGTGAGCCCAGTGTGAAGGATGGAGACACAGAGGTGTCATGCTCTGCACCCACTGCTAGAGAGGATAGACCCCAGGCAGTGAGACCAGTGTGAAGGATGGAGACACAGAGGTGTTGTGCTCTGCACCCACTCCTAGAGAGGATAGACCCCAGGCAGTGAGCCCAGTGTGAAGGATGGAGACACAGAGGTGTCGTGCTCTGCACCCACTGCTAGAGAGGATAGTCCCCAGGCAGTGAGCCCAGTGTGAAGGATGGAGACACAGAGGTGTCGCTCTCTGCACCCACTGCTAGAGAGGATAGACCCCAGGCAGTGAGCCCAGCGTGAAGGATGGAGACACAGAGGTGTCATGCTCTGCACCCACTGCTAGAGAGGATAGACCCCAGGCAGTGAGCCCAGCGTGAAGGATGGAGACACAGAGGTGTCGTGCTCTGCAGCCACTGCTAGAGAGGATAGACCCCAGGCAGCGAGCCCAGTGTGAAGGATGGAGACACAGAGGTGTCGTGCTCTGCACCCACTGCTAGAGAGGATAGATCCCAGGCAGTGAGCCCAGTGTGAAGGATTGAGACACAGAGGTGTCATGCTCTGCACCCGCTGCTAGAGAGGATAGACCCCAGGCAGTGAGCCCAGTGTGAAGGATGGAGACACAGAGGTGTCATGCTCTGCACTCGCTGCTAGAGAGGATAGACACCAGGCAGTGAGCCCAGTGTGAAGGATGGAGACACAGAGGTGTCGAGCTCTGCACCCACTGCTAGAGAGGATAGACCCCAGGCAGTGAGCCCAGTGTGAAGGATTGAGACACAGAGGTGTCGTGCTCTGCACCCACTGCTAGAGAGGATAGACCCCAGACCGTGAGCCCAGTGTGAAGGATGGAGACACAGAGGAGTCATGCTCTGCACCCGCTGCTAGATAGGATAGACACCAGGCAGTGAGCCCAGTGTGAAGGATGGACACAGAGGTGTCGAGCTCTGCACCCACTGCTAGAGAGGATAGACCTCAGGCAGTGAGCCCAGTGTGAAGGATGGAGACACAGAGGTGTCGTGCTCTGCACCCACTGCTAGAGAGGATAGACCCCAGGCAGTGAGCCCAGTGTGAAGGATGGACACAGAGGTGTCATGCTCTGCACCCACTGCTAGAGAGGATAGACCCCAGGCAGTGAGCCCAGTGTGAAGGATGGAGACACAGAGGTGTCATGCTCTGCACCCACTGCTAGAGAGGATAGACCCCAGGTAGTGAGCCCAGTGTGAAGGATGGAGACACAGAGGTGTCATGCTCTGCACCCACTGCTAGAGAGGATAGACCCCAGGCAGTGAGCCCAGTGTGAAGGATGGACACAGAGGTGTCATGCTCTGCACCCACTGCTAGAGAGGAGAGACCCCAGGCAGTGAGCCCAGTGTGAAGGATGGAGACACAGAGGTGTCGTGCTCTGCACCCACTGCTGGAGAGGATAGACCCCAGGCAGTGAGCCCATTGTGAAGGATGGAGACACAGAGGTGTCGTGCTCTGCACCCACTGCTAGAGAGGATAGACCCCAGGCAGTGAGGCCAGTGTGAAGGATTGATGCACAGAGGTGTCATGCTCTGCACCCACTGCTAGAGAGGATAGGCCCCAGGCAGGGGGCCCAGTGTGAAGGATGGAGACACAGAGGTGTCGTGCTCAGCACCCACTGCTAGAGAGGATAGACACCAGACAGTGAGCCCAGTGTGAAGGATGGAGACACAGAGGCGTCGTGCTCTGCACCCACTGCTAGAGAGGATAGACCCCAGGCAAGGGGCCCAGTGTGAAGGATGGATGCACAGAGGTGTCATGCTCTGCGCCCACTGCTAGAGAGGATAGACCCCAGGCAGTGAGCCCAGTGTGAAGGATGGAGACACAGAGGTGTCACGCTCTGCACCCACTGCTAGAGAGGATAGACCCCAGGCAGTGAGCCCAGTGTGAAGGATGGAGACACAGAGGTGTTGTGCTCTGCACCCACTCCTAGAGAGGATAGACCCCAGGCAGTGAGCCCAGTGTGAAGGATGGAGACACAGAGGTGTCGTGCTCTGCACCCACTGCTAGAGAGGATAGTCCCCAGGCAGTGAGCCCAGTGTGAAGGATGGAGACACAGAGGTGTCGCTCTCTGCACCCACTGCTAGAGAGGATAGACCCCAGGCAGTGAGCCCAGCGTGAAGGATGGAGACACAGAGGTGTCATGCTCTGCACCCACTGCTAGAGAGGATAGACCCCAGGCAGTGAGCCCAGCGTGAAGGATGGAGACACAGAGGTGTCGTGCTCTGCAGCCACTGCTAGAGAGGATAGACCCCAGGCAGCGAGCCCAGTGTGAAGGATGGAGACACAGAGGTGTCGTGCTCTGCACCCACTGCTAGAGAGGATAGATCCCAGGCAGTGAGCCCAGTGTGAAGGATTGAGACACAGAGGTGTCATGCTCTGCACCCGCTGCTAGAGAGGATAGACCCCAGGCAGTGAGCCCAGTGTGAAGGATGGAGACACAGAGGTGTCATGCTCTGCACTCGCTGCTAGAGAGGATAGACACCAGGCAGTGAGCCCAGTGTGAAGGATGGAGACACAGAGGTGTCGAGCTCTGCACCCACTGCTATAGAGGATAGACCCCAGGCAGTGAGCCCAGTGTGAAGGATTGAGACACAGAGGTGTCGTGCTCTGCACCCACTGCTAGAGAGGATAGACCCCAGACCGTGAGCCATGTGTGAAGGATGGAGACACAGAGGAGTCATGCTCTGCACCCGCTGCTAGAGAGGATAGACACCAGGCAGTGAGCCCAGTGTGAAGGATGGACACAGAGGTGTCGAGCTCTGCACCCACTGCTAGAGAGGATAGACCGCAGGCAGTGAGCCCAGTGTGAAGGATGGAGACACAGAGGTGTCATGCTCTGCACCCAGTGATAGAGAGGATAGACCCCAGGCAGTGAGCCCAGTGTGAAGGATGGAGACACAGAGGTGTCGTGCTCTGCACCCACTGCTAGAGAGGATAGACCACAGGCAGTGAGCCCAGTGTGAAGGATGGACACACAGAGGTGTCATGCTCTGCACCCACTGCTAGAGAGGATAGACCCCAGGCAGTGACCCCAGTGTGAAGGATGGAGACACAGAGGTGTCGTGCTCTGCAGCCACTGCTAGAGAGGATAGACCCCAGGCAGTGAGCCCAGTGTGAAGGATGGACACAGAGGTGTCATGCTCTGCACCCACTGCTAGAGAGGATAGACCCCAGGCAGTGAGCCCAGTGTGAAGGATGGAGACACAGAGGTGTCACGCTCTGCACCCACTGCTAGAGAGGATAGACCCCAGGCAGTGAGCCCAGTGTGAAGGATGGAGACACAGAGGTGTCATGCTCTGCACCCACTGCTAGAGAGGATAGATCCCAGGCAGTGAGCCCAGTGTGAAGGATGGAGACACCGAGGCGTCATGCTCTGCACCCACTGCTAGAGAGGATAGACCCCAGGCAGTGAGCCCAGTGTGAAGGATGGACACAGAGGTGTCATGCTCTGCACCCACTGCTAGAGAGGATAGACCCCAGGCAGTGAGCCCAGTGTGAAGGATGGAGACACAGAGGTGTCATGCTCTGCACCCACTGCTAGAGAGGATAGACCCCTGGCAGTGAGCCCAGTGTGAAGGATTGATGCACAGAGGTGTCATGCTCTGCACCCACTGCTAGAGAGGTTAGACCCCAGGCCGTGAGCCCAGTGTGAAGGATGGACACAGAGGTGTCATGCTCTGCACCCACTGCTAGAGAGGATAGACCCCAGGCAGTGAGCCCAGTGTGAAGGATGGACACAGAGGTGTCATGCTCTGCACCCACTGCTAGAGAGGATAGACCCCTGGCAGTGAGCCCAGTGTGAAGGATTGATGCACAGAGGTGTCATGCTCTGCACCCACTGCTAGAGAGGATAGACCCCAGGCAGTGAGCAAAGTGTGAAGGATGGACATAGAGGTGTCGTGCTCTGCACCCACTGCTAGAGAGGATAGACCCCAGGCAGTGAGCCCAGTGTGAAGGATGGAGACACAGAGGTGTCATGCTTTGCACCCACTGCTAGAGAGGATAGACCCCAGGCAGTGAGCCCAGTGTGGCGGATGGAGACACAGAGGTGTCATGCTCTACACCCACTGCTAGAGAGGATAGACCCCAGGCAGTGAGCCCAGTGTGAAGGATGGAGACACAGAGGTGTCATGCTCTGCATCCACTGCTAGAGAGGATAGACCCCAGGCAGTGATCCCAGTGTGAAGGATGGAGACACAGAGGTGTCATGCTCTGCACCCACTGCTAGAGAGGATAGACCCCAGGCAGCGAGCCCAGTGTGAAGGATGGAGACACAGAGGTGTCGTGCTCTGCACCCACTGCTAGAGAGGATAGACTCCAGGCAGTGAGCCCAGTGTGAAGGATGGAGAGACAGAGGTGTCATGCTCTGCACCCGCTGCTAGAGAGGATAGACCCCAGGCAGTGAGCCCAGTGTGAAGGATGGATGCACAGAGGTGTCATGCTCTGCACCCACTGCTAGAGAGGATAGACCCCAGGCAGTGAGCCCAGTGTGAAGGATGGAGACACAGAGGTGTCATGCTCTGCACCCACTGCTAGAGAGGATAGACCCCAGGCAGTGAGCCCAGTGTGAAGGATGGAGACACAGAGGTGTCATGCTCTGCACCCACTGCTAGAGAGGATAGACCACAGGGAGTGAGCCCAGTGTGAAGGATGGACACAGAGGTGTCATGCTCTGCACCCACTGCTGGAGAGGATAGACCCCAGGCAGTGAGCCCAGTGTGAAGGATGGAGACACAGAGGTGTCGTGCTCTGCACCCACTGCTAGAGAGGATAGACCCCAGGCAGTGAGCCCAGTGTGAAGTATGGACACAGAGGTGTCATGCTCTGCACCCACTGCTAGAGAGGATAGACCCCAGGTAGTGAGCCCAGTGTGAAGGATGGAGACACAGAGGTGTCATGCTCTGCACCCACTGCTAGAGAGGATAGACCCCATTCAGTGAGGCCAGTGTGAAGGATGGACACAGAGGTGTCATGCTCTGCACCCACTGCTAGAGAGGATAGACCCCAGGCAGTGAGCCCAGTGTGAAGGATGGAGACACAGAGGCGTCGTGCTCTGCAGCCACTGCTAGAGAGGATAGACCCCAGGCAGTGAGCCCAGTGTGAAGGATGGAGACACAGAGGTGTCGTGCTCTGCACCCACTGCTAGAGAGGATAGACCCCAGGCAGTGAGCCGAGTGTGAAGGATCGAGACACAGAGGAGTCATGCTCTGCACCCACTGTTAGAGAGGATAGACCCCAGGCAGTGAGCCCAGTGTGAAGGATGGAGACACAGAGGTGTCGTGCTCTGCACCCACTGCTAGAGAGGATAGACCCCAGGCAGTGAGCCGAGTGTGAAGGAAGGAGACACAGAGGTGTCACGCTCTGCACCCACTGCTAGAGTGGATAGACCCCAGGCAGTGAGCCCAGTGTGAAGGATGGAGACACAGAGGTGTCATGCTCTGCACCCACTGCTAGAGAAGATAGACCACAGGCAGTGAGCCCAGTGTGAAGGATGGACACAGAGGTGTCATGCTCTGCACCCACTGCTGGAGAGGATAGACCCCAGGCAGTGAGCCCAGTGTGAAGGATGGAGACACAGAGGTGTCGTGCTCTGCACCCACTGCTAGAGAGGATAGACCCCAGGCAGTGAGCCCAGTGTGAAGTATGGACACAGAGGTGTCATGCTCTGCACCCCCTGCTAGAGAGGATAGACCCCAGGCAGCGAGCCCAGTGTGAAGGATGGAGACACAGAGGTGTCATGCTCTGCACCCACTGCTAGAGAGGATAGACCCCAGGCAGTGATCCCAGTGTGAAGGATGGAGACACAGAGGTGTCATGCTCTGCACCCACTGCTAGAGAGGATAGACCCCAGGCAGTGAGCCCAGTGTGAAGGATGGAGACACAGAGGTGTCATGCTCTGCACCCACTGCTAGAGAGGATAGACCCCAGGCAGTGAGCCCAGTGTGAAGGATGGACACAGAGGTGTCATGCTCTGCACCCACTGCTAGAGAGGATAGACCCCAGGCAGTGATCCCAGTGTGAAGGGTGGAGACACAGAGGTGTCGTGCTCTGCACCCACTGCTAGAGAGGATAGACCCCAGGCAGTGAGCCCAGTGTGAAGGATGGAGACACAGAGGTGTCATGCTCTGCACCCACTGCTAGAGAGGATAGACCCCAGGCAGTGAGCCCAGTGTGAAGGATGGAGACACAGAGGTGTCATGCTCTGCACCCACTGCTACAGAGGATAGACCCCAGGCAGCGAGCCCAGTGTGAAGGATGGAGACACAGAGGTGTCATGCTCTGCACCCACTGCTAGAGAGGATAGACCCCAGGCAGTGAGCCCAGTGTGAAGGATGGATGCACAGAGGTGTCGTGCTCTGCACCCACTGCTAGAGAGGATAGACCCCAGGCAGTGAGCCCAGTGTGAAGGATGGAGACACAGAGGTGTCGTGCTCTGCACCCACTGCTAGAGAGGATAGACCCCAGGCAGTGAGCCCAGTGTGAAGGATGGAGACACAGAGGCGTCGTGCTCTGCAGCCACTGCTAGAGAGGATAGACCCCAGGCAGTGAGCCCAGTGTGAAGGATGGAGACACAGAGGTGTCGTGCTCTGCACCCACTGCTAGAGAGGATAGACCCCAGGCAGTGAGCCCAGTGTGAAGGATGGAGACACAGAGGTGTCGTGCTCTGCACCCACTGCTAGAGAGGATAGACCCCAGGCAGTGAGCCCAGTGTGAAGGAAGGAGACACAGAGGTGTCACGCTCTGCACCCACTGCTAGAGAGGATAGACCCCAGGCAGTGAGCCCAGTGTGAAGGATGGAGACACAGAGGTGTCATGCTCTGCACCCACTGCTAGAGAGGATAGACCACAGGCAGTGAGCCCAGTGTGAAGGATGGATGCACAGAGGTGTCATGCTCTGCACCCACTGCTAGAGAGGATAGACCCCAGGCAGTGAGCCCAGTGTGAAGGATGGAGACACAGAGGTGTCATGCTCTGCACCCACTGCTAGAGAGGATAGACCCCAGGCAGTGAGCCCAGTGTGCAGGATGGAGACACAGAGGTGTCATGCTCTGCACCCACTGCTAGAGAGGATAGACCACAGGCAGTGAGCCCAGTGTGAAGGATGGACACAGAGGTGTCATGCTCTGCACCCACTGCTGGAGAGGATAGACCCCAGGCAGTGAGCCCAGTGTGAAGGATGGAGACACAGAGGTGTCGTGCTCTGCACCCACTGCTAGAGAGGATAGACCCCAGGCAGTGAGCCCAGTGTGAAGTATGGACACAGAGGTGTCATGCTCTGCACCCACTGCTAGAGAGGATAGACCCCAGGCAGTGAGCCCAGTGTGAAGGATGGAGACACAGAGGCGTCGTGCTCTGCAGCCACTGCTAGAGAGGATAGACCCCAGGCAGTGAGCCCAGTGTAAAGGATGGAGACACAGAGGTGTCGTGCTCTGCACCCACTGCTAGGGAGGATAGACCCCAGGCAGTGAGCCCAGTGTGAAGGATCGGGACACAGAGGAGTCATGCTCTGCACCCACTGTTAGAGAGGATAGACCCCAGGCAGTGAGCCCAGTGTGAAGGATGGAGACACAGAGGTGTCGTGCTCTGCACCCACTGCTAGAGAGGATAGACCACAGGCAGTGAGCCCAGTGTGAAGGATGGATGCACAGAGGTGTCATGCTCTGCACCCACTGCTAGAGAGGATAGACCCCAGACCGTGAACACAGTGTGAAGGATGGAGACACAGAGGAGTCATGCTCTGCACCCACTGCTAGAGAGGATAGACCCCAGGCAGTGATCCCAGTGTGAAGGATGGAGACACAGAGGTGTCGTGCTCTGCACCCGCTGCTAGAGAGGAGAGACCCCAGGCAGTGAGCCCAGTGTGAAGGATGGAGACACAGAGGTGTCATGCTCTGCACCCGCTGCTAGAGAGGATAGACCCCAGGCAGTGAGCCCAGTGTGAAGGATGGACACAGAGGTATCGTGCTCTGCACCCACTGCTAGAGAGGATAGACCCCAGGCAGTGAGCCCAGTGTGAAGGATGGAGACACAGAGGTGTCGTGCTCTGCACCCCCTGCTAGAGAGGATAGACCCCAGGCAGTGAGCCCAGTGTGAAGGATGGAGACACAGAGGTGTCATGCTCTGCACCCACTGCTAGAGAGGATAGACCCCAGGCAGTGAGCCCAGTGTGAAGGATGGAGACACAGATGTGTCATGCTCTGTACCCACTGCTAGAGAGGATAGACCCCAGGCAGTGAGCCCAGTGTGAAGGATGGAGACACAGAGGTGTCATGCTCTGCACCCACTGCTAGAGAGGATAGACCCCAGGCAGTGAGCCCAGTGTGAAGGTTGGAGACACAGAGGTGTCATGCTCTGCACCCCCTGCTAGAGAGGATAGACCCCAGGCAGTGAGCCCAGTGTGAAGGATGGAGACACAGAGGTGTCATGCTCTGCACCCGCTGCTAGAGAGGATAGACCCCAGGCAGTGAGCCCAGTGTGAAGGATGGAGACACAGAGGTGTCATGCTCTGCACCCACTGCTAGAGAGGATAGACCCCAGGCAGTGAGCCCAGTGTGAAGGATGGAGACACAGAGGTGTCGTGCTCTGCACCCACTACTAGAGAGGATAGACCCCAGGTAGTGAGCCCAGTGTGAAGGATGGAGACACAGAGGTGTCATGCTCTGCACCCGCTGCTAGAGAGGATAGACCCCAAGCAGTGCGCCCAGTGTGAAGGATGGAGACACAGAGGCGTCGTGCTCTGCAGCCACTGCTAGAGAGGATAGACCCCAGGCAGTGAGCCCAGTGTAAAGGATGGAGACACAGAGGTGTCGTGCTCTGCACCCACTGCTAGAGAGGATAGACCCCAGGCAGTGAGCCCAGTGTGAAGGATGGAGACACAGAGGTGTCATGCGCTGCACCCACTGCTAGAGAGGATAGACCCCAGGCAGTGAGCCCAGTGTGAAGGATGGAGACACAGAGGTGTCGTGCTCTGCACCCACTGCTAGAGAGGATAGACCCCAGGCAGTGAGCCCAGTGTGAAGGATCGAGACACAGAGGAGTTATGCTCTGCACCCACTGTTAGAGAGGATAGACCCCAGGCAGTGAGCCCAGTGTGAAGGATGGAGACACAGAGGTGTCGTGCTCTGCACCCACTGCTAGAGAGGATAGACCCCAGGCAGTGAGCCCAGTGTGAAGGATGGAGACACAGAGGTGTCATGCTTTGCACCCACTGCTAGAGAGGATAGACCCCAGGCAGTGAGCCCAGTGTGGCGGATGGAGACACAGAGGTGTCATGCTCTACACCCACTGCTAGAGAGGATAGACCCCAGGCAGTGAGCCCAGTGTGAAGGATGGAGACACAGAGGTGTCATGCTCTGCATCCACTGCTAGAGAGGATAGACCCCAGGCAGTGATCCCAGTGTGAAGGATGGAGACACAGAGGTGTCGTGCTCTGCACCCACTGCTAGAGAGGATAGACCCCAGGCAGCGAGCCCAGTGTGAAGGATGGAGACACAGAGGTGTCGTGCTCTGCACCCACTGCTAGAGAGGATAGACTCCAGGCAGTGAGCCCAGTGTGAAGGATGGAGAGACAGAGGTGTCATGCTCTGCACCCGCTGCTAGAGAGGATAGACCCCAGGCAGTGAGCCCAGTGTGAAGGATGGATGCACAGAGGTGTCATGCTCTGCACCCACTGCTAGAGAGGATAGACCCCAGGCAGTGAGCCCAGTGTGAAGGATGGAAACACAGAGGTGTCATGCTCTGCACCCACTGCTAGAGAGGATAGACCCCAGGCAGTGAGCCCAGTGTGAAGGATGGAGACACAGAGGTGTCATGCTCTGCACCCACTGCTAGAGAGGATAGACCACAGGGAGTGAGCCCAGTGTGAAGGATGGACACAGAGGTGTCATGCTCTGCACCCACTGCTGGAGAGGATAGACCCCAGGCAGTGAGCCCAGTGTGAAGGATGGAGACACAGAGGTGTCGTGCTCTGCACCCACTGCTAGAGAGGATAGACCCCAGGCAGTGAGCCCAGTGTGAAGTATGGACACAGAGGTGTCATGCTCTGCACCCACTGCTAGAGAGGATAGACCCCAGGTAGTGAGCCCAGTGTGAAGGATGGAGACACAGAGGTGTCATGCTCTGCACCCACTGCTAGAGAGGATAGACCCCAGGCAGTGAGGCCAGTGTGAAGGATGGACACAGAGGTGTCATGCTCTGCACCCACTGCTAGAGAGGATAGACCCCAGGCAGTGAACCCAGTGTGAAGGATGGAGACACAGAGGCGTCGTGCTCTGCAGCCACTGCTAGAGAGGATAGACCCCAGGCAGTGAGCCCAGTGTGAAGGATGGAGACACAGAGGTGTCGTGCTCTGCACCCACTGCTAGAGAGGATAGACCCCAGGCAGTGAGCCCAGTGTGAAGGATCGAGACACAGAGGAGTCATGCTCTGCACCCACTGTTAGAGAGGATAGACCCCAGGCAGTGAGCCCAGTGTGAAGGATGGAGACACAGAGGTGTCGTGCTCTGCACCCACTGCTAGAGAGGATAGACCCCAGGCAGTGAGCCCAGTGTGAAGGAAGGAGACACAGAGGTGTCACGCTCTGCACCCACTGCTAGAGAGGATAGACCCCAGGCAGTGAGCCCAGTGTGGAGGATGGGGACATAGAGGTGTTGTGCTCTGCACCCACTGCTAGAGAGGATAGACCCCAGGCAGTGAGCCCAGTGTGAAGGATGGAGACACAGAGGTGTCATGCTCTGCACCCACTGCTAGAGAAGATAGACCACAGGCAGTGAGCCCAGTGTGAAGGATGGAGACACAGAGGTGTCATGCTCTGCACCCACTGCTAGAGAAGATAGACCACAGGCAGTGAGCCCAGTGTGAAGTATGGAGACACAGAGGTGTCATGCTCTGCACCCACTGCTAGAGAGGATAGACCCCAGGCAGTGAGCCCAGTGTGAAGGATGGAGACACAGAGGTGTCATGCTCTGCACCCACTGCTAGAGAGGATAGACCCCAGGCAGTGAGCCCAGTGTGAAGGATGGACACAGAGGTGTCATGCTCTGCACCCACTGCTAGAGAGGATAGACCCCAGGCAGTGATCCCAGTGTGAAGGGTGGAGACACAGAGGTGTCGTGCTCTGCACCCACTGCTAGAGAGGATAGACCCCAGGCAGTGAGCCCAGTGTGAAGGATGGAGACACAGAGGTGTCATGCTCTGCACCCACTGCTAGAGAGGATAGACCCCAGGCAGTGAGCCCAGTGTGAAGGATGGAGACACAGAGGTGTCATGCTCTGCACCCACTGCTACAGAGGATAGACCCCAGGCAGCGAGCCCAGTGTGAAGGATGGAGACACAGAGGTGTCATGCTCTGCACCCACTGCTAGAGAGGATAGACCCCAGGCAGTGAGCCCAGTGTGAAGGATGGATGCACAGAGGTGTCGTGCTCTGCACCCACTGCTAGAGAGGATAGACCCCAGGCAGTGAGCCCAGTGTGAAGGATGGAGACACAGAGGTGTCGTGCTCTGCACCCACTGCTAGAGAGGATAGACCCCAGGCAGTGAGCCCAGTGTGAAGGATGGAGACACAGAGGCGTCGTGCTCTGCAGCCACTGCTAGAGAGGATAGACCCCAGGCAGTGAGCCCAGTGTGAAGGATGGAGACACAGAGGTGTCGTGCTCTGCACCCACTGCTAGAGAGGATAGACCCCAGGCAGTGAGCCCAGTGTGAAGGATCGAGACACAGAGGAGTCATGCTCTGCACCCACTGTTAGAGAGGATAGACCCCAGGCAGTGAGCCCAGTGTGAAGGATGGAGACACAGAGGTGTCGTGCTCTGCACCCACTGCTAGAGAGGATAGACCCCAGGCAGTGAGCCCAGTGTGAAGGAAGGAGACACAGAGGTGTCACGCTCTGCACCCACTGCTAGAGAGGATAGACCCCAGGCAGTGAGCCCAGTGTGAAGGATGGAGACACAGAGGTGTCATGCTCTGCACCCACTGCTAGAGAGGATAGACCACAGGCAGTGAGCCCAGTGTGAAGGATGGATGCACAGAGGTGTCATGCTCTGCACCCACTGCTAGAGAGGATAGACCCCAGGCAGTGAGCCCAGTGTGAAGGATGGAGACACAGAGGTGTCATGCTCTGCACCCACTGCTAGAGAGGATAGACCCCAGGCAGTGAGCCCAGTGTGCAGGATGGAGACACAGAGGTGTCATGCTCTGCACCCACTGCTAGAGAGGATAGACCACAGGCAGTGAGCCCAGTGTGAAGGATGGACACAGAGGTGTCATGCTCTGCACCCACTGCTGGAGAGGATAGACCCCAGGCAGTGAGCCCAGTGTGAAGGATGGAGACACAGAGGTGTCGTGCTCTGCACCCACTGCTAGAGAGGATAGACCCCAGGCAGTGAGCCCAGTGTGAAGTATGGACACAGAGGTGTCATGCTCTGCACCCACTGCTAGAGAGGATAGACCCCAGGCAGTGAGCCCAGTGTGAAGGATGGAGACACAGAGGCATCGTGCTCTGCAGCCACTGCTAGAGAGGATAGACCCCAGGCAGTGAGCCCAGTGTAAAGGATGGAGACACAGAGGTGTCGTGCTCTGCACCCACTGCTAGAGAGGATAGACCCCAGGCAGTGAGCCCAGTGTGAAGGATCGGGACACAGAGGAGTCATGCTCTGCACCCACTGTTAGAGAGGATAGACCCCAGGCAGTGAGCCCAGTGTGAAGGATGGAGACACAGAGGTGTCGTGCTCTGCACCCACTGCTAGAGAGGATAGACCACAGGCAGTGAGCCCAGTGTGAAGGATGGATGCACAGAGGTGTCATGCTCTGCACCCACTGCTAGAGAGGATAGACCCCAGACCGTGAACACAGTGTGAAGGATGGAGACACAGAGGAGTCATGCTCTGCACCCACTGCTAGAGAGGATAGACCCCAGGCAGTGATCCCAGTGTGAAGGATGGAGACACAGAGGTGTCGTGCTCTGCACCCGCTGCTAGAGAGGAGAGACCCCAGGCAGTGAGCCCAGTGTGAAGGATGGAGACACAGAGGTGTCATGCTCTGCACCCGCTGCTAGAGAGGATAGACCCCAGGCAGTGAGCCCAGTGTGAAGGATGGACACAGAGGTATCGTGCTCTGCACCCACTGCTAGAGAGGATAGACCCCAGGCAGTGAGCCCAGTGTGAAGGATGGAGACACAGAGGTGTCGTGCTCTGCACCCCCTGCTAGAGAGGATAGACCCCAGGCAGTGAGCCCAGTGTGAAGGATGGAGACACAGAGGTGTCATGCTCTGCACCCACTGCTAGAGAGGATAGACCCCAGGCAGTGAGCCCAGTGTGAAGGATGGAGACACAGATGTGTCATGCTCTGTACCCACTGCTAGAGAGGATAGACCCCAGGCAGTGAGCCCAGTGTGAAGGATGGAGACACAGAGGTGTCATGCTCTGCACCCACTGCTAGAGAGGATAGACCCCAGGCAGTGAGCCCAGTGTGAAGGTTGGAGACACAGAGGTGTCATGCTCTGCACCCCCTGCTAGAGAGGATAGACCCCAGGCAGTGAGCCCAGTGTGAAGGATGGAGACACAGAGGTGTCATGCTCTGCACCCGCTGCTAGAGAGGATAGACCCCAGGCAGTGAGCCCAGTGTGAAGGATGGAGACACAGAGGTGTCATGCTCTGCACCCGCTGCTAGAGAGGATAGACCCCAGGCAGTGAGCCCAGTGTGAAGGATGGAGACACAGAGGTGTCGTGCTCTGCACCCACTGCTAGAGAGGATAGACCCCAGGCAGTGAGCCCAGTGTGAAGGATGGAGACACAGAGGTGTCGTGCTCTGCACCCGCTGCTAGAGAGGATAGACCCCAGGTAGTGAGCCCAGTGTGAAGGATGGAGACACAGAGGTGTCGTGCTCTGCACCCGCTGCTAGAGAGGATAGACCCCAGGCAGTGCGCCCAGTGTGAAGGATGGAGACACAGAGGCGTCGTGCTCTGCAGCCACTGCTAGAGAGGATAGACCCCAGGCAGTGAGCCCAGTGTAAAGGATGGAGACACAGAGGTGTCGTGCGCTGCACCCACTGCTAGAGAGGATAGACCCCAGGCAGTGAGCCCAGTGTGAAGGATGGAGACACAGAGGTGTCGTGCGCTGCACCCACTGCTAGAGAGGATAGACCCCAGGCAGTGAGCCCAGTGTGAAGGATCGAGACACAGAGGAGTTATGCTCTGCACCCACTGTTAGAGAGGATAGACCCCAGGCAGTGAGCCCAGTGTGAAGGATGGAGACACAGAGGTGTCGTGCTCTGCACCCACTGCTAGAGAGGATAGACCCCAGGCAGTGAGCCCAGTGTGAAGGAAGGAGACACAGAGGTGTCACGCTCTGCACCCACTGCTAGAGAGGATAGACCCCAGGCAGTGAGCCCAGTGTGAAGGATGGAGACACAGAGGTGTCGTGCTCTGCACCCACTGCTAGAGAGGATAGACCCCAGGCAGTGAGCCCAGTGTGAAGTATGGACACAGAGGTGTCATGCTCTGCACCCACTGCTAGAGAGGATAGACCCCAGGCAGTGAGCCCAGTGTGAAGGATGGAGACACAGAGGCGTCGTGCTCTGCAGCCACTGCTAGAGAGGATAGACCCCAGGCAGTGAGCCCAGTGTGAAGGATGGAGACACAGAGGTGTCGTGCTCTGCACCCACTGCTAGAGAGGATAGACCCCAGGCAGTGAGCCCAGTGTGAAGGATCGAGACACAGAGGAGTCATGCTCTGCACCCACTGTTAGAGAGGATAGACCCCAGGCAGTGAGCCCAGTGTGAAGGATGGAGACACAGAGGTGTCGTGTTCTGCACCCACTGCTAGAGAGGATAGACCCCAGGCAGTGAGCCCAGTGTGAAGGAAGGAGACACAGAGGTGTCACGCTCTGCACCCACTGCTAGAGAGGATAGACCCCAGGCAGTGAGCCCAGTGTGAAGGCTGGAGACACAGAGGTGTCGTGCTCTGCACCCGCTGCTAGAGAGGATAGACCCCAGGCAGCGAGCCCAGTGTGAAGGATGGAGACACAGAGGTGTCGTGCTCTGCTCCCACTGCTAGAGAGGATAGACCCCAGGCAGTGAGCCCAGTGTGAAGGATGGAGACACAGAGGTGTCGTGCTCTGCACCCACTGCTAGAGAGGATAGACCCCAGGCAGTGAGCCCAGTGTGAAGGATGGACACAGAGGTGTCATGCTCTGCACCCACTGCTAGAGAGGATAGACCCCTGGCAGTGAGCCCAGTGTGAAGGATGGAGACACAGAGGTGTCGTGCTCTGCACCCACTGCTAGAGAGGATAGACCCCAGGCAGTGAGCCCAGTGTGAAGGATGGAGACACAGAGGTGTCATGCTCTGCACCCACTGCTAGAGAGGATAGACCCCAGGCAGTGAGCCCAGTGTGAAGGATGGACACAGAGGTGTCATGCTCTGCACCCACTGCTAGAGAGGATAGACCCCAGGCAGTGAGCCCAGTGTGAAGGATGGAGACACAGATGTGTCATGCTCTGCACCCACTGCTAGAGAGGATAGACCCCAGGCAGTGAGCCCAGTGTGAAGGGTGGAGACACAGAGGTGTCGTGCTCTGCACCCACTGCTAGAGAGGATAGACCCCAGGCAGTGAGCCCAGTGTGAAGGATGGAGACACAGAGGTGTCATGCTCTGCACCTACTGCTAGAGAGGATAGACCCCAGGCAGTGAGCCCAGTGTGAAGGATGGAGACACAGAGGTGTTGTGCTCTGCACCCACTGCTAGAGAGGATAGACCCCAGGCAGTGAGCCCAGTGTGAAGGATGGACACAGAGGTGTCAGGCTCTGCACCCACTGCTAGAGAGGATAGACCCCAGGCAGTGAGGCCAGTGTGAAGGATGGAGACACAGAGGTGTCATTCTCTGCACCCACTGCTAGAGAGGATAGACCCCAGGCAGTGAGCCCAGTGTGAAGGATGGATGCACAGAGGTGCCAAGCTCTGCACCCACTGCTAGAGAGGATAGACCCCAGGCAGTGAGCCCTGTGTGAAGGATGGACACAGAGGTGTCATGCTCTGCACCCACTGCTAGAGAGGATAGACCCAGGCAGTGAGCCCAGTGTGAAGGATGGAGACACAGAGGTGTCATGCTCTGCACCCACTGCTAGAGAGGATAGACCCCAGGCAGTGAGCCCAGTGTGAAGGATGGAGACACGGAGGTGTCATGCTCTGCACCCACTGCTAGAGAGGATAGACCCCAGGCAGTGAGCCCAGTGTGGAGGATGGAGACACAGAGGTGTCGTGCTCTGCACCCACTGCTAGAGAGGATAGTCCCCAGGCAGTGAGCCCAGTGTGAAGGATGGAGACACAGAGGTGTCGCTCTCTGCACCCACTGCTAGAGAGGATAGACCCCAGGCAGTGAGCCCAGCGTGAAGGATGGAGACACAGAGGTGTCATGCTCTTCACCCACTGCTAGAGAGGATAGACCCCAGGCAGTGAGCCCAGCGTGAAGGATGGAGACACAGAGGTGTCGTGCTCTGCAGCCACTGCTAGAGAGGATAGACCCCAGGCAGCGAGCCCAGTGTGAAGGATGGAGACACAGAGGTGTCGTGCTCTGCACCCACTGCTAGAGAGGATAGACCCCAGACCGTGAGCCCAGTGTGAAGGATGGAGACACAGAGGAGTCATGCTCTGCACCCACTGCTAGAGAGGATAGACCCCAGGCAGTGATCCCAGTGTGAAGGATGGAGACACAGAGGTGTCACGCTCTGCACCCACTGCTAGAGAGGATAGACCCCAGGCAGTGAGCCCAGTGTGAAGGATGGAGACACAGAGGTGTTGTGCTCTGCACCCACTGCTAGAGAGGATAGACCCCAGGCAGTGAGCCCAGCGTGAAGGATGGAGACACAGAGGTGTCATGCTCTGCACCCACTGCTAGAGAGGATAGACCCCAGGCAGTGAGCCCAGTGTGAAGGGTGGACACAGAGGTGTCATGCTCTGCACCCACAGCTAGAGAGGATAGATCCCAGGCAGTGAGCCCAGTGTGAAGGATGGAGACACAGAGGTGTCATGCCCTGCACCCACTGCTAGAGAGGATAGAACCCAGACAGTGAGCCCAGTGTGAAGGATGGAGACACAGAGGTGTCGTGCTCTGCACCCACTGCTAGAGAGGATAGACCCCAGGCAGTGAGCCCAGTGTGAAGGATGGAGACACAGAGGTGTCATGCTCTGCACCCACTGCTAGAGAGGATAGTCCCCAGGCAGTGAGCCCAGTGTGAAGGATGGAGACACAGAGGTGTTGTGCTCTGCACCCACTGCTAGAGAGGATAGGCCCCAGGCAGTGAGCCCAGTGTGAAGGATGGAGACACAGAGGCGTCGTGCTCTGCACCCACTGCTAGAGAGGATAGTCCCCAGGCAGTGAGCCCAGTGTGGAGGATGGAGACACAGAGGTGTCATGCTCTGCACCCACTGCTAGAGAGGATAGACCCCAGGCAGTGAGCCCAGTGTGAAGGATGGACACAGAGGTGTCATGCTCTGCACCCACTGCTAGAGAGGATAGACCCCAGGCAGTGAGCCCAGTGTGAAGGACGGAGACACAGAGGTGTCATGCTCTGCACCCACTGCTAGAGAGGATAGACCCCAGGCAGTGAGCCCAGTGTGAAGGATGGAGACACAGAGGTGTCGTGCTCTGCGCCCACTGCTGGAGAGGATAGACCCCAGGCAGTGAGCCCAGTGTGAAGGATGGAGACACAGAGGTGTCGTGCTCTGCACCCTCTGCTAGAGAGGAGAGACCCCAGGCAGTGAGCCCAGTGTGAAGGATGGAGACACAGAGGTGTCATGCTCTGCACCCGCTGCTAGAGAGGATAGACCCCAGGCAGTGAGCCCAGTGTGAAGGATTGATGCACAGAGGTGTCATGCTCTGCACCCACTGCTAGAGAGGATAGACCCCTGGCAGTGATCCCAGTGTGAAGGATTGATGCACAGAGGTGTCGTGCTCTGCACCCACTGCTAGAGAGGATAGACCCCAGGCAGTGAGCCCAGTGTGAAGGATGGACGCAGAGGTGTCATTCTCTGCGCCCACTGCTAGAGAGGATAGACCCCAGGCAGTGAGCCCAGTGTGAAGGATGGAGACACAGAGGAGTCATGCTCTGCACCCACTGCTAGAGAGGATAGACCCCCGGCAGTGAGCCCAGTGTGAAGGACGGAGAAACAGAGGTGTCATGCTCTGCACCGACTGCTAGAGAGGATAGACCCCAGGCAGTGAGCCCAGTGTGAAGGATGGAGACACAGAAGTGTCATGCTCTGCACCCACTGCTAGAGAGGATAGACCCCAGGCAGTGAGCCCAGTGTGAAGGATGGAGACACAGAGTTGTCATGCTCTGCACCCACTGCTAGAGAGGATAGACCCCAGGCAGTGAGCCCAGCATGAAGGATGGAGACACAGAGGTGTCATGCTCTTCACCCACTGCTAGAGAGGATAGACCCCAGGCAGTGAGCCCAGCGTGAAGGATGGAGACACAGAGGTGTCGTGCTCTGCAGCCACTGCTAGAGAGGATAGACCCCAGGCAGCGAGCCCAGTGTGAAGGATGGAGACACAGAGGTGTCGTGCTCTGCACCCACTGCTAGAGAGGATAGACCCCAGACCGTGAGCCCAGTGTGAAGGATGGAGACACAGAGGAGTCATGCTCTGCACCCACTGCTAGAGAGGATAGACCCCAGGCAGTGATCCCAGTGTGAAGGATGGAGACACAGAGGTGTCACGCTCTGCACCCACTGCTAGAGAGGATAGACCCCAGGCAGTGAGCCCAGTGTGAAGGATGGAGACACAGAGGTGTTGTGCTCTGCACCCACTGCTAGAGAGGATAGACCCCAGGCAGTGAGCCCAGCGTGAAGGATGGAGACACAGAGGTGTCATGCTCTGCACCCACTGCTAGAGAGGATAGACCCCAGGCAGTGAGCCCAGTGTGAAGGGTGGACACAGAGGTGTCATGCTCTGCACCCACAGCTAGAGAGGATAGATCCCAGGCAGTGAGCCCAGTGTGAAGGATGGAGACACAGAGGTGTCATGCCCTGCACCCACTGCTAGAGAGGATAGACCCCAGGCAGTGAGCCCAGTGTGAAGGATGGAGACACAGAGGTGTCATGCTCTGCACCCACTGCTAGAGAGGATAGTCCCCAGGCAGTGAGCCCAGTGTGAAGGATGGAGACACAGAGGTGTTGTGCTCTGCACCCACTGCTAGAGAGGATAGTCCCCAGGCAGTGAGCCCAGTGTGGAGGATGGAGACACAGAGGTGTCATGCTCTGCACCCACTGCTAGAGAGGATAGACCCCAGGCAGTGAGCCCAGTGTGAAGGATGGACACAGAGGTGTCATGCTCTGCACCCACTGCTAGAGAGGATAGACCCCAGGCAGTGAGCCCAGTGTGAAGGACGGAGACACAGAGGTGTCATGCTCTGCACCCACTGCTAGAGAGGATAGACCCCAGGCAGTGAGCCCAGTGTGAAGGATGGAGACACAGAGGTGTCGTGCTCTGCACCCACTGCTGGAGAGGATAGACCCCAGGCAGTGAGCCCAGTGTGAAGGATGGAGACCCAGAGGTGTCATGCTCTGCACCCACTGCTAGAGAGGATAGACCCCAGGCAGTGAGCCCAGTGTGAAGGATGGAGACACAGAGGTGTCATGCTCTGCACCCGCTGCTAGAAAGGATAGACCCCAGGCAGTGAGCCCAGTGTGAAGGATTGATGCACAGAGGTGTCATGCTCTGCACCCACTGCTAGAGAGGATAGACCCCAGGCAGTGAGCCCAGTGTGAAGGATGGTGACACAGAGGTGTCATGCTCTGCACCCACTGCTAGAGAGGATAGACCCCAGGCAGTGAGCCCAGTGTGAAGGATGGAGACACAGAGGTGTCATGCTCTGCACCCACTGCTAGAGAGGATAGACCCCAGGCAGTGAGCCCAGTGTGAAGGATGGACACAGAGGTGTCATGCTCTGCACCCACTGCTAGAGAGGATAGACCCCAGGCAGTGAGCCCAGTGTGAAGGATGGACACAGAGGTGTCATGCTCTGCACCCCCTGCTAGAGAGGATAGACCCCAGGCAGCGAGCCCAGTATGAACGATGGAGACACATAGGTGTCATGCTCTGCGCCCACTGCTAGAGAGGATAGACCCCAGGCAGTGAGCCCAGTGTGAAGGATTGATGCACAGAGGTGTCATGCTCTGCACCCACTGCTAGAGAGGATAGACCCCTGGCAGTGAGCCCAGTGTGAAGGATTGATGCACAGAGGTGTCATGCTCTGCACCCACTGCTAGAGAGGATAGACCCCAGGCAGTGAGCCCAGTGTGAAGGATGGAGACACAGAGGTGTCGTGCTCTGCACCCACTGCTAGAGAGGATAGACCCCAGGCAGTGAGCCCAGTGTGAAGGATGGAGACACAGAGGTGTCATGCTCTGCACCCACTGCTAGAGAGGATAGACCTCAGGCAGTGAGCCCAGTGTGAAGGATGGAGACACAGAGGTGTCATGCTCTGCACCCACTGCTAGAGAGGATAGACCCCAGGCAGTGAGCCCAGTGTGAAGGATGGAGACACAGAGGTGTCATGATCTGCACCCACTGCTAGAGAGGATAGACCCCAGGCAGTGAGCCCAGTGTGAAGGATGGAGACACAGAGGTGTCATGCTCTGCACCCACTGCTAGAGAGGATAGACCCCAGGCAGTGAGCCCAGTGTGAAGGATGGGGACACAGAGGTGTCATGCTCTGCACCGACTGCTAGAGAGGATAGACCCCAGGCAGTGAGCCCAGTGTGAAGGATGGACACAGAGGTGTCGTGCTCTTCACCCACTGCTAGAGAGGATAGACCCCAGGCAGCGAGCCCAGTGTGAAGGATTGAGACACAGAGGTGTCTCGCTCTGCACCCACTGCTGGAGAGGATAGACCCCAGGCAGTGAGCCCAGTGTGAAGGATGGAGACACAGAGGTGTCGTGCTCTGCACCCACTGCTAGAGAGGATAGACCCCAGGCAGTGAGCCCAGTGTGAAGGATGGACACAGAGGTGTCATGCTCTGCACCCACTGCTAGAGAGGATAGACCCCAGGCAGTGAGCCCAGTGTGAAGGATGGACACAGAGGTGTCATGCTCTGCACCCACTGCTAGAGAGGATAGACCCCAGGCAGTGAGCCCAGTGTGAAGGATGGAGGAACAGAGGTGTCATGCTCTGCACCCACTGCTAGAGAGGATAGACCCCAGGCAGTGAGCCCAGTGTGAAGGATGCAGACACAGAGGTGTCGTGCTCTGCACCCACTGCTAGAGTGTCGCAGGGTTTCTGTTCTTACACAGAACTGTGCACAGAGGATTGGAACCTCGGCGAATTAGGGTGACCCAAAATTCACCTTAGTACCCAACAAACCCCTTACCGAGCTAGCTACAGTGTCTCATTGGTCTTATCAAACTCCCAATGTTTAAACAAACCAGAACATGAACTTACAGTACCTCAGGATACGTGGAACTCATGAACACTCTTTCGTTATACTATCATTACAAACCAGAACATGGAGTAAAGAAGAACACATGAGCATTTGAAATGTTTATTTACTAATGCCGTCTTCTCAGGCGCAGTATCTTAGATAATACAAGTAAACATATTATCAGTAGCAAAATTACCAGCATAGTTACTAATCCATAAAAAGCGAATGGTGACAGCATGTTAACATGCTGTAAATGAATAAGAGTTAACAACACTTATATCTCACCCTCCCTAACACACATATTATATTATTTGCTAAGAAGGTCTCTTTGGGTTGTATTAGGGCGGGCCCATACCTTAGTTTCCTAGCATGAAGGAATCACATCAGCATACACCAGCTCTCTCTTCATGTGAACCGCATCAAGTGTGTGTTTTCGTGTTGAGCAAAGCAATATCAAACCCGCTTCAAACCCAGAGTTGGCAGCGGCTGTACTTATGTTATGACTATGAAGTCGTGAAGATCAGGCCTCATAACAATTCTGTATCGTGTTGTTCTTAAAACTTCAGCACTCTCTTTACAGACATAGTTTATTAAGCAAAGCAGATAGCAGAGCAATAACATATTATTCTCATGTAAATCACGACGAACTACTAGGTTGAAAGCTAAATCAACAACTAAGTGTCGTGTGCAAAGCTGCAAAAAGGAAAAATGGCGTTTAAACCCTTAATGGGCCCATGCTAACTTAACACGGTATAAAGATATCCACGAGCTACATGACACCCCCCCATGATCCGAGAACAGAATGAATAAGATAACATAAGTGCCAAATCATGAGAGCAGACTGCAACATTATATGAGCATGGCCCTAAAATTAGTACCTTAAACAATTGCAAAAATTGAGAACAAAAATTAATGCTAAAAAATAGCCAAAAACTTTATAGAGGCTCAAGCCAATAGGCAAACGAAAAATAAAAAAAAACTGGACAGATAAGTCAATAAATGTCTATGATATGCTAGCACTCAGCATGTCAAATATACAAAAAATGTCTAGGACATAACTGTGTATGCAAAATAAGCAGCAACAGCCTCCAACAGGAAATCACCGTCTTCATCCGAAAACAGTTCAGCCATCCAATTTAAAAGTGGAAAAGAACATATGTGTTCTCCCAGCACCGGATCCTCTATCACCATCAGAGGACAGCTCGGTGGGTTTTCAAGAAAGCTCAGTTCCAAGAAATCCTATGCTGCCGACAATATATCCCAGGGACCAATTAGTCCATGCGTCACTGCTAAGGCCATAATCCTCTCGCCAGAACAAACCAACTCGTGAGCAATGATAGGACTCATCAGCTGATTAAAATCGACGTCAGGAGAAACCGGTCCGCAGAGACACAAATCAATGGCCCAATGGAAATCACAGGTCAGGCAGTGAAATACAGGCTGGACACAGGTGAAGTAGGAGAATCGAAAAGATAATCCATATGCCGTGCTCAATATCGCCAACGGCATTGTGCCATAATATTCAAGCATGCGATTGCGGAACAGCGTCAGCAGCTGCGGGGCGGGACCTTGCACAGGAAGGACATCCATATTTAAAAATACAAAAAACCACTACTAATGCAAGTAAAAACGGGAATCCACCAAACAAAGTGGAAAAAATAGAATGAAAGGAAGCAGGGATGACTCCAAAAATCTTTTCAAATGAAGTCACGAGACCACTGCTAACAATTTAAAAAAAAATGTGCCAGGCCCTTTGTGGAGGACGCGTTAAAGATAGTCCAAACCATCTCGCTGAAATGCAAAGGCAAATCAGTATTCAAAAGGGCCTGAACCTCTGTACGGGTGTTGGCTATGTGAAGAACGAAAGTTTCACGTGCCGAACTCAAGGCCACCTCTTTCTGGGACAAAAGAGCCCTTATTCTTGCCATGCCGTTGAAATCTGCTCCCAAGCTTGGTATTTGTGGCCAGATGGAATACTCCCTATTTTCATGTGTGGGAGGATACAGAACATTTCTGCAGCAAATAACCCGTTCACTTACTGTTACGATAAAAGCTATACCTTTAATTAACCCACAACAGTCTTCATTATTTAGCATTAAATAACTACCATTTTCTAATAATGTAAACGTGGGGATGATAGCAGGAACTGGTGTGCCTTGCAAAACGCAAGCCATATTCGGTCGGTCTTTGTTGCATGAACCGTGTAACTGTATGTGTCTACACATTAAAGAATGATCTGGTGTCTCATTACACTCCTCCCCATTCAGATAAACTTCTTGATCATCTTTGAAACATCTGTATGTGTATGGAAGCGACCAGACTTCATGCAGGAAACCACTACCTAATGGTTCATAACGACCAATGGGTACATATTTCATACAATTTGAAAACTTATATAAAGCAAAAGGCAGCGTTATTAAACCGTGGATAAGGCACGTTGCAGCATTGGCCTCTGCCATGGAAAAAGGTAAAGATTCTAACCTTTCAATATGTAACATAGAAAAGGAAGCATCACGCATTGAAAGCAAGCGTTGTTTGTCAGTCAAATTAAACGGTGCAAATAAAGAAGAAACGTTCATGTACGTCCAGGGAACCTTACCATTTTTCAGAGTCTGAAGGGTCCATGCAAATTGCATGATTGATCGTAATTGATTCTGACCATGGTATAAGACTGACACTTCATCATGCACAATATCGACAACTGACGACACAATATTATCCAATGTATAAATTCGAGAGGAAAGCACGTTAATACTATTGTCAACAACTGCAAGCACTTTCTCAAGATTCGCCTGATCAATAGCCCTAAGGCGTGTAGCAGCCTCAATCTGTGATAGTTTCCAAATTTCATTGTAAACTGCATATATCCACCTTTTCGACCTGCCACTAGCCGGGCCTTTAATGAAATCATTTAAATCCACGTCTGCATTCAGTTTAGAAAGGTGGCTTTTAACTGCAGGTAAAGTTGAATGTTTCAGCCAATTTTGACACAATTTGCCTACAGAATAAGTTGTGACAGTGTGGACTAAGTCAAAACGCGGATCCGATCTAACACTTGTAAACCCGTCAGACAAACCCAAAAATCGATTTTGACAGGAATCAGCACTACGGTGCCAAAGCAGCCAACCTTTTGGATTCATACCGGAAATGTTAAAGGAAGAATTAAGGAGTAGGGCCTGTAATTCTCTAATGGACAACTGAGTAAAATTACGCCAACCATCATATTCCTCCAACTCCGGGATAGTAGGGGTGTTCAATTTTTTAGAAGTAGCCAATCCAAAGCATGTGGTTTGGGAAATTGTTTCACTTAAAAACAAATATATGATTCGGGATGAGACATGCACGGTGCAAAGCCTCAGTGCCTTGTACCTGCCAGGCTCTTGAACCCCAAACTGATTTAAGGTCTATTGTTTCCTTCCATAGCTCATAGCCTCCAGTAACTAATTGATCAAGGAAGGCCTTCGAATACAACAATTTAGTATCGGTAAGTCTAACCTTGGACATTGGCTTTTTATGAAATATAAAATAAAAGGACTCGGGATTGGACTGGTTAAAGTCAGTGAAATAAGTATACTTTTTCAGAAATGTTTCAGAACTCCCTTGTTTAGGCGCTGGGCAATGTTCCCACTGAGTAAAATTAACAGTATCCCTTCGGGATGATGTTTTGTGTAAGAAGTGATTGCCATAATGTTGGTAGCAGAATAAATCACCATAATTAGCAGATTCTAAATATAAATCCTCAGCATCAAAGGCAGCATAGTATTGCAAATCAGAAAATAAACTTTCTACAGCATTAACATCCCAGTCATCAGAACGAATGTTCTGTTTCACCACATCCCCCATATTCACTCTAAGTACATTAGTAACATTAACGACTTCCGTTGGGCCATGAATTTGAAATCGAACCGCATCCCACACAATTCCATCAAGGACAGGCCATGCTGTGATGTTAACCAAAGACAAGTCTCTTTTCACTCTGTGTGTAGAATGTGACGAGGAAAGCGGTGCCAATGTTCCATTTAGATGTGTAATGCATGTTCTTTCCTCGACATAGTGTCCATTGATGAGTCGAAAAAAATAAAACACAAAACCAATTGACATAAAAAGGTAAACTGAAAAAAGGACCAGCCATATGTAAGTCCAAGGGGGAATTAAAAAATGTTTTTTAAACAAGCTGGCATAAACTGCAATACAAGAGGGTTTCTTCGAGGCAAGGGAAACAGAGTCAAATGAAAATCTCGATTCCGTGGCTAAACGTGCTTGCAGGTCAGGCATGGACAAATCAGTGGGGTAGGCATAGTCTATCTCATCAATGTCAGTTCCGGGTAAATTATTTAACAAAGGACTGGAAATAGCAGGTAATTCGATGGCCACTTCAGGTTCAATAATAGAAGCAGTGGGCATAACTGAATTTCTCACAATGGAAGGACAGGAAACAGCCGGTGTCATGCTAAGAAGAATCGGCCACTCTGTGTATCTTGACATTGTCAATTGAGATAAACCTGTTTTCCTTACGACCAGGAAGTGGTGGTAAAATGACTGTTCTTGTGCCCTTCACTCCAAGGACTGGAACCGGAGCTCGATAGGAAGGACCAAATTATTTCTTGTTATCGATCTTCTCTCGAACCAGTTCTCCAACTTGGGGTAGCCAGCCAACTACCGGGATCTGCAACGCATCATCCGATGTGGAGGGCAAATGTTCCTTCGCAAGACTGTCTCTGGTCTTTTGTAGATTCTGTAAAACATTGCAATGTTCATCTGCGTCAAAGGAAGTGGCGCGAACCACACAGTCTAGACCGTCAAGGTCAGGGACGTACATCTTGATGCCAAAGAGCATTTCGTATGGGGTCCGCCCACCCAGAGACCTTCTAGGGAGATTATTAAGAGCACGCTGCACGCCATTGAGGTGGGCCAGCCAGTTTCTGCCAGTGCCTATAACTCGGGCTGTCAAAGATTGCTTTAAATCACGGTTCATTTGCTCAACTACACTGTTACCCTCAGGTCTGTAGGGAGACGAAAACTTGACTTGGACCCCCAACGAAGTCCTGGCATCCTTATACGCCTTAGAGGCGAAAGCCGGACCCTGATCCGAATGGAAGGTACCACAGGCAAAAATCCCTATAAAGACACGCAAATCTCTAATGACAGTCCGTGAATCAGCGCTGCGATGGGGCCATACCCACACAAAGCGTGTGCATGAGTCAACTGCAACTAAGATGCACTTATAAGCAGTATCAGAAGAAAAAGGACCGCAGTGATCCAAATAAACACAACCAAGTGGTTTATTAGAAATGTACAACTGTGTCTGTGGCGGACGCGTAGCAGTTGAAGGTTTAATCTGCTGGCAAATGTCACAAAGAAGAACATAATCACGCGTCTGTTTGTACAGTCCCCGCCACCAGAAACGTTGTTGTAATTGAGATACAGTGGCCGAGACGCCCGCATGCGCAGACGCCACGCCTTCATGTGCCGCTGTAATCAAGTCTGCCCTGCGATCCGAGTTGGGAATCAGCCGTTCCCCAACATCAGGAATTGTCACAAAAGGAACCTTTTCGGGACTTAAGTGGTATTTGTACTTTGAAAGGAATCCCGAAGGATGTTTACCTCCCTTCTCAGAGGCAGCAACTGCTGCCAAGATGTCGCTATCAATCTTGGTTTTGGATCTAGTAACTGCTGCAACTAAGTATGTAGATACTGCTGATTTCGCCGCTTCATCTGCAAGCGAGTTACCGACAGCGTGAACTCCCACGCGCTGATGACCAAGAGTATGAATCACATAAACGAGTAGTAACTTATCCTTAAGTTCCGCCACTCGAACCCAGATCATCTTGTGTTTTATTGTGCTACCCTTGGAATCACGAAAATCATTCTGAATCCAAAAGAACAAGTTTTCATTGTAAGACTGGACACAGTAGTATGAATCACTCACGATGAGAGTAGTAACACTTGGATCTGCGTACTCCAAAGCTAGTAAAAGAGCACGAAGCTCTGCCAATTGTGCGGTGCAATCGCCCAGGGGCAGCGTGTGCACATCACTGGAAATGAACTCATCGTTCAACATAGCACCGACCACAATAGCGCATGCGGAAACGTAGGCATGTTTAGAGCCATGCGCAACCTGCGCCGACCCATCAGTGTAAATGATGCAATGGAAGTCCTCCAAAGGCCGCATAGCCAGAGGAGCAGGATGAACAAACTCATACTGCAAGTACTCTTGCGACCGTAATGAGGCGTCAAAAATAAACGTGACATCCGTGGACGCCAAGGACGCAGCCCATTGAATCCACCGAGGGTGCAAAGCTTTTGAATTCGGTGCACTGGCTTTCGTGACTGCCTCCAAATGAGGACAGGGTGTTACCACCAACATGCGTTTCCCCTGCGACAGAGCTCGTTCCTTAAGAATCGCCATCTGTACAGCTGTTAAAACCTTTTCCACAGTGGGAAACCGCAATTCAGCCGAAGTGTACAAGTGTGACTTGTAAGCAATAGGTACCGTGTCTCCTTCATTAAAAGTGAGGTACGTGAAACCCACCGTCCCAGGAATTACTCTTATCACCAGGTTGGTGTGGTTATCACGAGTCAGTAAAAATTTAGAAGCGAGCAGATCAGCCTGCAAGGACTGCAAGATGGCTGAGTGCTCAGGCAGCCAGCATGATTTTGAAAAGGTAGGTTGTATCAATGCATACAACGGCTTGATACGCTGGGCATATTCCGGAATGTATGTCCTTCCGAAATTCAAAAAGCCCAGTAAAGACTGTAATTTTTTCAGTGTTGTAGGAGCGCGCAATTGAGCGCATTTCTCCAAGAAGTGAGGAGCCAAACCTCTACCTTCATTGTTCAGCTCATAGCCGAGGAACAACACTGTGTGTTCTGCAATGTGCGATTTTGCAAAATTAAACTTGTAACCCATATCAGCAAAGTTACAAATAATCAAATTCACTCGACACAGATGCATCCAAATTTCGTCGTCTGTGAGATAAATATCATCCACATACGAGTAAGCATCTGGGTCGATTCTCTCTAACAGAGAGACTATGCGTGCGGTAAAAATACCAGGACTATTCTTGTAGCCCATAAGAAGACGCCTGAATTGTTTTTGCACTCCAGCGCTTGTAAAACTTGTCCATTGGGAGCTAAGGCTATCCAATCTATGGGCATAGAAACCGTTGGATATGTCAAGCGTTGTTTTGAAACGCTTACGCACTAGACTATCCACTAGGGCAGAGCCGTGAGTATTCTGTACTGCACAGTTACGGCAATGCGAGTTTAAATGCCGGTAATCCAATACCAAACGATATGATCCGTCAGGCTTGTTCACAGTAAAAAGGGGATTATTCATCGGTGACACACACTTTTCAATAACTCCCTGATATTCCAATTGATCAAGGATTTCTGCGACGGAAGCTTTTGCTTCACGCCGTATGGGATATTGAGGTTGAGGCTGCGGCTCAGACCGCAACGGAATTTCGTGGCAAGGAGACAATTTATCCCAACCACACTGGTTGCGGTACAGAGCCGGCGCAAGAGCCCGTGCCCACTCTTCTGCAAAAAGCTGCGCATGCTCAGTAGAGACAGTTTTCGCGAAACTGGGGAGGATTACCTCCTCCCCTCGCGGCGCCGCGAGCACAAATGGTGGGGGCCAGTCAGCCTCCGAAAGCAAAATGTCATATGTAGAAGAAAGATTCTCCCAAAATACCCCTCTGACGGTACGCTGTATGTCACCTTCAATTAACAGGACGATTTCATAAAGTCTTTCAGGGGGAGCAAGTCTGGTATCGGCTGTTTCTATTACAACGTAGACATCAGTCGCTGTCACCCTCAGTAGTGGACGCAGCGCCTCTCTCACTATGGTAATCTCCGCCGCGCTGTCCAGCAAGGTCAGAGCCCACGTCAGATTCCGAAGCCGCGTTCTCACTATCAGTGGCATATCTATGCGCCGTTAAGGCCGCGACCTTCTTCTTCGCAAACTGTGGTCGCTTTTGCGCAGAATCCTCCTGCTTCGCTGCGCCGTCCGTCTGGCGGGGCTGGCCACGTCCTTGTTGGCCACCACGTCCCCGTCCGCCTCCTCCTCCACCGGTCTTCGGGGCCGATGAGTCCTGAAAGGAACGAGGAGAGCGTTGATCAGAACCCTGAAATCGATCAGGTGATTTAATCATCGCGCGGTCGCGCAAATCATAAACTTTCTCAGCCGGCGCAGGAACTTGTGGCGCAGGATAAGAATCCTGTGTCTGCTGTTTTTGCTTCCCCTGTTTCTGTTTCTGAGGCCAATTTTGTTTCTTGGACTTGGGCTGTACGTCTGCCGCAGCAGACTGCACTTGCGTTTGTTTCTTCTCCTTGACCGCGAAATACTTCAAACCCTTACTTGTGCGACCGATTGTTTTATAAGCGGCCACTACAATTTTCGCCAACTGGCGGGGTTTCTCGGCATCGGGTATAAGTGCCAAAGCATTAGACACCTGAAAGTTCACTGCGTCTCCTTTAACATTGGAGAGTATGAGATCGCTAACGATCTCAAACGAACCACACAGGCGCATACCCAATTCAACAGCTGCCTCCGGTCCGTGATCATCCTGAACACGTTTGACGATCTCAGGCAGCTGCGTCATCGACGGGGTGCCGAAGCACCTCGTAGAAACTGCCGCAAAAGTTTTTCCCCAGCTCTCACAGTCGACTAGTTCGGGAGCTAAATCCTTAGGTAAAGTAATCGTTAACATCCTATGTTTATCAGCAGGAGTAGAATTTGGGAACACAGCCTCCAGCTGGTCAAATTTCTCGGCAAGCCAAAAAGGAAAGTCATCCTTATCATCAGGACGCTTACCAAAACCGAATTGACCATAACTGGATTCAATTTTAAACCGCCACGTTCCGTCTGAAAGGCCGCACCCCCGGGTGGACCTCCCGGGAGATGACGACCTATGTATTGCACTAAAGCTCGAATCACAGCAATCGCGACCACATGTAGTCTACGAACATCCGCTAGAGGACAAGCGCCGTGATTCGGGTGCGGGGTAAAGCCCCCCAAAGCAGGCCAATCTGTACCCGGAATGGAGAGTGGGCCTAACCGCGCAGCTGACAAAGAGTGGGGGAGGGCGCCATCAAACCAAACACGATGCTGCCAATGATTAATAGGTATTTCCAGTGCCCTGTACGGAGTATATTCAGCCGGTACAGCGGAGGGTGTGTAGTGGAGGAACACTTGAGAATTCGCATTCAACCTCCGGAAACGTAACCCAAGAGTAAAACAGTTCAAATGGGTACGCCGGGTCTGCACACACCACAAAAACCACAGCCATGCCCTCCAATGGGACAAGATAAGTCTGCAAGTGGTTGCGCACCGCAATTCGGCTATGTAGCGCAATGGCCACTGCCGCCATGATATCACCGGAAATACTGAAAAACAAAGAATACTTTGTAGCACAACTGGGTAGTAATTCAAAGAAACCGTTTTAATAAGAATCAAGCTTGAAAAAGACCTATTTACACAAAATAGGTAGGTTTCACTGACACCCCGTTTTCCGGAAACGGAAGCGAAGGGGTTAAGGTTTGAACGATATACTACTCGAGTGTCATGATATAAGACCACCGAAAACGTTGGGCGCCATGTCGCAGGGTTTCTGTTCTTACACAGAACTGTGCACAGAGGATTGGAACCTCGGCGAATTAGGGTGACCCAAAATTCACCTTAGTACCCAACAAACCCCTTACCGAGCTAGCTACAGTGTCTCATTGGTCTTATCAAACTCCCAATGTTTAGACAAACCAGAACATGAATTTACAGTACCTCAGGATACGTGGAACTCATGAACACTCTTTCGTTATACTATCATTACAAACCAGAACATGGAGTAAAGAAGAACACATGAGCATTTGAAATGTTTATTTACTAATGCCGTCTTCTCAGGCGCAGTATCTTAGATAATACAAGTAAACATATTATCAGTAGCAAAATTACCAGCATAGTTACTAATCCATAAAAAGCGAATGGTGACAGCATGTTAACATGCTGTAAATGAATAAGAGTTAACAACACTTATATCTCACCCTCCCTAACACACATATTATATTATTTGCTAAGAAGGTCTCTTTGGGTTGTATTAGGGCGGGCCCATACCTTAGTTTCCTAGCATGAAGGAATCACATCAGCATACACCAGCTCTCTCTTCATGTGAACCGCATCAAGTGTGTGTTTTCGTGTTGAGCAAAGCAATATCAAACCCGCTTCAAACCCAGAGTTGGCAGCGGCTGTACTTATGTTATGACTATGAAGTCGTGAAGATCAGACCTCATAACAATTCTGTATCGTGTTGTTCTTAAAACTTCAGCACTCTCTGTACAGACATAGTTTATTAAGCAAAGCAGATAGCAGAGCAATAACATATTATTCTCATGTAAATCACGACGAACTACTAGGTTGAAAGCTAAATCAACAACTAAGTGTCGTGTGCAAAGCTGCAAAAAGGAAAAATGGCGTTTAAACCCTTAATGGGCCCATGCTAACTTAACACGGTATACAGATATCCACGAGCTACATGACAAGAGAGGATAGACCCCAGGCAGTGAGCCCAGTGTGAATGATGGAGACACAGAGGTGTCATGCTCTGCACCCACTGCTAGAGAGAATAGACCCCAGGCAGTGAGCCCAGTGTGAAGGATGGAGACACAGAGGTGTCATGCTCTGCACCCACTGCTAGAGAGGATAGACCCCAGGCAGTGAGCCCAGTGTGAAGAATGGAGACACAGAGGTGTCATGCTCTGCACCCACTGCTAGAGAGGATAGACCCCAGGCAGTGAGCCCAGTGTGAAGGATGGAGACACAGAGATGTCATGCTCTGCACCCATTGCTAGAGAGGATAGACCCCAGGCAGTTTGCCCAGTGTGAAGGATGGAGACACAGGGGTGTCATGCTCTGCACCCACTGCTAGAGAGGATAGACCCCAGGCAGTGAGCCCAGTGTGAAGGATGGAGACACAGAGGTGTCATGCTCTGCACCCACTGCTAGAGAGGATAGTCCCCAGGCAGTGAGCCCAGTGTGAAGGAGGGAGACACAGAGGTGGCGTGCTCTGCACCCACTGCTAGAGAGGATAGAACCCAGACAGTGAGCCCAGTGTGAAGGATGGACACACAGAGGTGTCATGCTCTGCACCCACTGCTAGAGAGGATAGACCCCAGGCAGCGAGCCCAGTGTGAAGGATGGAGACACAGAGGTGTCATGCTCTGCACCCACTGCTAGAGAGGATAGACCCCAGGCAGCGAGCCCAGTGTGAAGGATTGAGACACAGAGGTGTCATGCTCTGCACCCACTGCTGGAGAGGATAGACCCCAGGCAGCGAGCCCAGTGTGAAGGATTGAGACAAAGAGGTGTCATGCTCTGCACCCACTGCTAGAGAGGATAGACCCCAGGCAGCGAGCCCAGTGTGAAGGATGGAGACACAGAGGTGTCATGCTCTGCACCCACTGCTAGAGAGGATAGACCCCAGGCAGTGAGCCCACTGTGAAGGATGGAGACACAGAGGTGTCATGCTCTGCATCCACTGCTAGAGAGGATAGACCCCAGGCAGTGAGCTCAGTGTGAAGGATGGAGACACAGAGGTGTCATGCTCTGCACCCACTGCTGGAGAGGATAGACCCCAGGCAGTGAGCCCAGTGTGAAGGATGGAGACACAGAGGTGTCATGCTCTGCACCCACTGCTAGAGAGTATAGACCCCAGGCAGCGAGCCCAGTGTGAAGGATTGAGACACAGAGGTGTCATGCTCTGCACCCACTGCTAGAGAGGATAGACCCCAGGCAGTGAGCCCAGTGTGAAGGATGGACACAGAGGTGTCGTGCTCTGTACCCACTGCTAGAGAGGATAGACCCCAGGCAGTGAGCCCAGTGTGAAGAATGGAGACACAGAGGTGTCGTGCTCTGCACCCACTGCTAGAGAGGATAGACCCCAGGCAGTGAGCCCAGTGTGAAGGATGGAGACACAGAGGTGTCGTGCTCTGCACCCACTGCTAGAGAGGATAGACCCCAGGCAGTGAGCCCAGTGTGAAGGATGGAGACACAGAGGTGTCGTGCTCTGCACCCACTGCTAGAGAGGATAGAACCCAGGCAGTGAGCCCAGTGTGAAGGATGGAGACACAGAGGTGTCGTGCTCTGCACCCACTGCTAGAGAGGATAGACCCCAGGCAGTGAGCCCAGTGTGAAGGATGGAGACACAGAGGTGTCATGCTCTGCACCCACTGTTGGAGAGGATAGACCCCAGGCAGCGAGCCCAGTGTGAAGGATTGAGACACAGAGGTGTCATGCTCTGCACCCACTGCTAGAGAGGATAGACCCCAGGCCGTGAGCCCAGTGTGAAGGATGGAGACACAGAGGTGTCATGCTCTGCACCCACTGCTAGAGAGGATAGACCTCAGGCAGTGAGCCCAGTGTGAAGGATGGAGACACAGAGGTGTCATGCTCTGCATCCACTGCTAGAGAGGATAGACCCCATGCAGTGAGGCCAGTGTGAAGGATGGAGACACAGAGGTGTCATGCTCTGCACCCACTGCTAGAGAGGATAGACCCCAGGCAGTGAGCCCAGTGTGAAGGATGGAGACACAGAGGTGTCATGCTCTGCACTCACTGCTAGAGAGGACGGACCCCAGGCAGTGAGCCCAGTGTGAAGGATGGAGACACAGAGGTGTCGTGCTCTGCACCCACTGCTAGAGAGGATAGACCCCAGGCAGTGAGCCCAGTGTGAAGGATGGAGACACAGAGGTGTCATGCTCTGCACCCACTGCTAGAGAGGATAGACCCCAGGCAGTGAGCGCAGTGTGAAGGATGGAGACACAGAGGTGTCGTGCTCTGCACCCACTGCTAGAGAGGATAGAACCCAGACAGTGAGCCCAGTGTGAAGGATGGAGACACAGAGGTGTCGTGCTCTGCACCCACTGCTAGAGAGGATAGTCACCAGGCAGAGAGCCCAGTGTGAAGGATGGAGACACAGAGGCGTCATGCTCTGCACCCACTGCTAGAAAGGACGGACCCCAGGCAGTGAGCCCAGTGTGAAGGATGGAGACACAGAGGTGTCATGCTCTGCACCCACTGCTAGAGAGGATAGACCCCAGGCAGTGAGCCCAGTGTGAAGGATGGAGACACTGAGGTGTCATGCTCTGCACCCTCTGCTAGAGAGGATAGACCCCAGGCAGTGAGCCCAGTGTGAAGGATGGAGACACAGAGGTGTCATGCTCTGCACCCACTGCTAGAGAGGATAGACCCCAGGCAGTGATCCCAGTGTGAAGGATGGACACAGAGGTGTCGTGCTCTGCACCCACCGCTAGAGAGGATAGGCCTCAGGCAGTGAGCCCAGTGTGAAGGATGGAGACACAGAGGTGTCATGCTCTGCACGCACTGCTAGAGAGGACAGACCCCAGGCAGCGAGCCCAGTGTGAAGGATGGAGACACAGAGGTGTCATGCTCTGCACCCACTGCTAGAGAGGATAGACCCCAGGCAGTGAGCCCAGTGTGAAGGATGGAGACACAGAGGTGTCATGCTCTGCATGCACTGCTAGAGAGGATAGACCCCAGGCAGTGAGCCCAGTGTGAAGGATGGAGACATAGAGGTGTCATGCTCTGCACCCACTGCTAGAGAGGATAGACCCCAGGCAGTGAGCCCAGTGTGAAGAATGGACACAGAGGTGTCGTGCTCTGCACCCACTGCTAGAGAGGATAGACCCCAGGCAGTGAGCCCAGTGTGAAGGATGGAGACACAGAGGTGTCGTGCTCTGCACCCACTGCTAGAGAGGATAGAACCCAGGCAGTGAGCCCAGTGTGAAGGATGGAGACACAGAGGTGTCGTGCTCTGCACCCACTGCTAGAGAGGATAGACCCCAGGCAGTGAGCCCAGTGTGAAGGATGGAGACACAGAGGTGTCATGCTCTGCACCCACTGTTGGAGAGGATAGACCCCAGGCAGCGAGCCCAGTGTGAAGGATTGAGACACAGAGGTGTCATGCTCTGCACCCACTGCTAGAGAGGATAGACCCCAGGCCGTGAGCCCAGTGTGAAGGATGGAGACACAGAGGTGTCATGCTCTGCACCCACTGCTAGAGAGGATAGACCTCAGGCAGTGAGCCCAGTGTGAAGGATGGAGACACAGAGGTGTCATGCTCTGCATCCACTGCTAGAGAGGATAGACCCCAGGCAGTGAGGCCAGTGTGAAGGATGGAGACACAGAGGTGTCATGCTCTGCACCCACTGCTAGAGAGGATAGACCCCAGGCAGTGAGCCCAGTGTGAAGGATGGAGACACAGAGGTGTCATGCTCTGCACTCACTGCTAGAGAGGACGGACCCCAGGCAGTGAGCCCAGTGTGAAGGATGGAGACACAGAGGTGTCGTGCTCTGCACCCACTGCTAGAGAGGATAGACCCCAGGCAGTGAGCCCAGTGTGAAGGATGGAGACACAGAGGTGTCATGCTCTGCACCCACTGCTAGAGAGGATAGACCCCAGGCAGTGAGCGCAGTGTGAAGGATGGAGACACAGAGGTGTCGTGCTCTGCACCCACTGCTAGAGAGGATAGAACCCAGACAGTGAGCCCAGTGTGAAGGATGGAGACACAGAGGTGTCGTGCTCTGCACCCACTGCTAGAGAGGATAGTCACCAGGCAGAGAGCCCAGTGTGAAGGATGGAGACACAGAGGCGTCATGCTCTGCACCCACTGCTAGAAAGGACGGACCCCAGGCAGTGAGCCCAGTGTGAAGGATGGAGACACAGAGGTGTCATGCTCTGCACCCACTGCTAGAGAGGATAGACCCCAGGCAGTGAGCCCAGTGTGAAGGATGGAGACACAGAGGTGTCATGCTCTGCACCCTCTGCTAGAGAGGATAGACCCCAGGCAGTGAGCCCAGTGTGAAGGATGGAGACACAGAGGTGTCATGCTCTGCACCCACTGCTAGAGAGGATAGACCCCAGGCAGTGATCCCAGTGTGAAGGATGGACACAGAGGTGTCGTGCTCTGCACCCACCGCTAGAGAGGATAGGCCTCAGGCAGTGAGCCCAGTGTGAAGGATGGAGACACAGAGGTGTCATGCTCTGCACGCACTGCTAGAGAGGACAGACCCCAGGCAGCGAGCCCAGTGTGAAGGATGGAGACACAGAGGTGTCATGCTCTGCACCCACTGCTAGAGAGGATAGACCCCAGGCAGTGAGCCCAGTGTGAAGGATGGAGACACAGAGGTGTCATGCTCTGCATGCACTGCTAGAGAGGATAGACCCCAGGCAGTGAGCCCAGTGTGAAGGATGGAGACATAGAGGTGTCATGCTCTGCACCCACTGCTAGAGAGGATAGACCCCAGGCAGTGAGCCCAGTGTGAAGAATGGACACAGAGGTGTCATGCTCTGCACCCACTGCTAGAGAGGATAGACCCCAGGCAGTGAGCCCAGTGTGAAGGATGGAGACACAGAGGTGTCATGCTCTGCAGCCACTGCTAGAGAGGATAGACCCCAGGCAGTGAGCCCAGTGTGAAGGATGGAGACACAGAGGTGTCATGCTTTGCACCCACTGCTAGAGAGGATAGACCCCAGGCAGTGAGCCCAGTGAGAAGGATGGAGACACAGAGGTGTCATGCTTTGCACCCACTGCTAGAGAGGATAGACCCCAGGCAGTGAGCCCAGTGTGAAGGATGGAGACACAGAGGTGTCATGCTCTGCACCCTCTGCTAGAGAGGATAGACCCCAGGCAGTGAGCCCAGTGTGAAGGATGGAGACACAGAGGTGTCATGCTTTGCACCCACTGCTAGAGAGGATAGACCCCAGGCAGTGAGCCCAGTGTGAAGGATGGAGACACAGAGGTGTCATGCTCTGCACCCTCTGCTAGAGAGGATAGACCCCAGGCAGTGAGCCCAGTGTGAAGGATGGAGACACAGAGGTGTCATGCTCTGCGCCCACTGCTAGAGAGGATAGACCCCAGGCAGTGATCCCAGTGTGAAGGATGGACACAGAGGTGTCGTGCTCTGCACCCACCGCTAGAGAGGATAGGCCTCAGGCAGTGAGCCCAGTGTGAAGGATGGAGACACAGAGGTGTCATGCTCTGCACGCACTGCTAGAGAGGACAGACCCCAGGCAGCGAGCCCAGTGTGAAGGATGGAGACACAGAGGTGTCATGCTCTGCACCCACTGCTAGAGAGGATAGACCCCAGGCAGTGATCCCAGTGTGAAGGATTGATGCACAGAGGTGTCGTGCTCTGCACCCACTGCTAGAGAGGATAGACCCCAGGCAGTGAGCCCAGTGTGAAGGATGGAGACACAGAGGTGACGTGCTCTGCACCCACTGCTACAGAGGATAGACCCCAGGCAGTGAGCCTAGTGTGAAGGATGGACACACAGAGGTGTCATGCTCTGCACCCCACTGCTAGAGAGGATAGACCCCAGGCAGTGAGCCCAGTGTGAAGGATGGAGACACAGAGGTGTCATGCTCTGCATGCACTGCTAGAGAGGATAGACCCCAGGCAGTGAGCCCAGTGTGAAGGATGGAGACACAGAGGTGTCATGCTCTGCACTCACTGCTAGAGAGGACGGACCCCAGGCAGTGAGCCCAGTGTGAAGGATGGAGACACAGAGGTGTCGTGCTCTGCACCCACTGCTAGAGAGGACAGACCCCAGGCAGTGAGCCCAGTGTGAAGGATGGAGACACAGAGGTGTCATGCTCTGCACCCACTGCTAGAGAGGATAGACCCCAGGCAGTGAGCGCAGTGTGAAGGATGGAGACACAGAGGTGTCGTGCTCTGCACCCACTGCTAGAGAGGATAGAACCCAGACAGTGAGCCCAGTGTGGAGGATGGAGACACAGAGGTGTCGTGCTCTGCACCCACTGCTAGAGAGGATAGTCACCAGGCAGAGAGCCCAGTGTGAAGGATGGAGACACAGAGGCGTCATGCTCTGCACCCACTGCTAGAAAGGACGGACCCCAGGCAGTGAGCCCAGTGTGAAGGATGGAGACACAGAGGTGTCATGCTCTGCACCCACTGCTAGAGAGGATAGACCCCAGGCAGTGAGCCCAGTGTGAAGGATGGAGACACAGAGGTGTCATGCTCTGCACCCTCTGCTAGAGAGGATAGACCCCAGGCAGTGAGCCCAGTGTGAAGGATGGAGACACAGAGGTGTCATGCTCTGCACCCACTGCTAGAGAGGATAGACCCCAGGCAGTGATCCCAGTGTGAAGGATGGACACAGAGGTGTCGTGCTCTGCACCCACCGCTAGAGAGGATAGGCCTCAGGCAGTGAGCCCAGTGTGAAGGATGGAGACACAGAGGTGTCATGCTCTGCACGCACTGCTAGAGAGGACAGACCCCAGGCAGCGAGCCCAGTGTGAAGGATGGAGACACAGAGGTGTCATGCTCTGCACCCACTGCTAGAGAGGATAGACCCCAGGCAGTGAGCCCAGTGTGAAGGATGGAGACACAGAGGTGTCATGCTCTGCATGCACTGCTAGAGAGGATAGACCCCAGGCAGTGAGCCCAGTGTGAAGGATGGAGACATAGAGGTGTCATGCTCTGCACCCACTGCTAGAGAGGATAGACCCCAGGCAGTGAGCCCAGTGTGAAGAATGGACACAGAGGTGTCATGCTCTGCACCCACTGCTAGAGAGGATAGACCCCAGGCAGTGAGCCCAGTGTGAAGGATGGAGACACAGAGGTGTCATGCTCTGCAGCCACTGCTAGAGAGGATAGACCCCAGGCAGTGAGCCCAGTGTGAAGGATGGAGACACAGAGGTGTCATGCTTTGCACCCACTGCTAGAGAGGATAGACCCCAGGCAGTGAGCCCAGTGAGAAGGATGGAGACACAGAGGTGTCATGCTTTGCACCCACTGCTAGAGAGGATAGACCCCAGGCAGTGAGCCCAGTGTGAAGGATGGAGACACAGAGGTGTCATGCTCTGCACCCTCTGCTAGAGAGGATAGACCCCAGGCAGTGAGCCCAGTGTGAAGGATGGAGACACAGAGGTGTCATGCTCTGCAGCCACTGCTAGAGAGGATAGACCCCAGGCAGTGAGCCCAGTGTGAAGGATGGAGACACAGAGGTGTCATGCTTTGCACCCACTGCTAGAGAGGATAGACCCCAGGCAGTGAGCCCAGTGTGAAGGATGGAGACACAGAGGTGTCATGCTTTGCACCCACTGCTAGAGAGGATAGACCCCAGGCAGTGAGCCCAGTGTGAAGGATGGAGACACAGAGGTGTCATGCTTTGCACCCACTGCTAGAGAGGATAGACCCCAGGCAGTGAGCCCAGTGTGAATGATGGAGACACAGAGGTGTCATACTCTGCACCCACTGCTAGAGAGGATAGACCCCAGGCAGTGAGCCCAGTGTGAATGATGGAGACACAGAGGTGTCATGCTCTGCACCCACTGCTAGAGAGGATAGACCCCAGGCAGCGAGCCCAGTGTGAAGGATGGAGACACAGAGGTGTCATGCTCTGCACCCTCTGCTAGAGAGGATAGACCCCAGGCAGCGAGCCCAGTGTGAAGGATGGAGACACAGAGGTGTCATGCTCTGCACCCACTGCTAGAGAGGATAGACCCCAGGCAGTGAGCCCAGTGTGAAGGATGGATGCACAGAGGTGTCACGCTCTGCACCCACTGCTAGAGAGGATAGACCCCAGGCAGTGAGCCCAGTGTGAAGGATGGAGACACAGAGGTGTCACGCTTTGCACCCACTGCTAGAGAGGATAGACCCCAGGCAGTGAGCCCATTGTGAAGGATGGAGACACAGAGGTGTCATACTCTGCACCCACTGCTAGAGAGGATAGACCCCAGGCAGCGAGCCCAGTGTGAAGGATGGAGACACAGAGGTGTCATGCTCTGCACCCCACTGCTAGAGAGGATAGACCCTGTTGGACTTTGGCCCTTAGGGCAGGTTCACCCCTAGACTTTTTGCTTGAAATGGTGACCTGGAGATGGTGATTTTGGGATTCTGCGCACTTTCACTGTGTCCCAGTGGAAAGTGCGTGCGCACTCTGAGTGCATGTGCTGAGCTAGGCCTGCCCGCCCATAGGAATGCATGGGGAATGTATGTGTCCCTGGTAGTTCCTGATGCGTGGGGTGTACAGGCTTGAGTCTGGTATGTGTGAACTCGTGAGAGTGAATGCTGCGAGATGGTGTATGCAGCATGTATGTGTCTAGTAGCGAAGCGCCATTTCTAGACATGGCTGTACGTGTGCTGTGAGGGTGCTGGCGTGTGATTGGCTGGAGCTGGCTGGCATGCCAGGCTCCAGGAAGTCTGGATGGGTCTGCCCGGTGGTGAGTGGGAGATTAGCATGAGTGATGTGTGGGAGGAGTGTACCTGTGTCCTGGATGGGCTGGGTTGTCCCCACACAATGCTGGCTCCGCCCCCCTGTGGTGTGTCTAATGACCCAAGCCCTGCCAGTGAATAGAGAGGGTGGTTGAGGTAAACAGAGTACTCAAGAACCAGCTGCGACTGGTTCCGCCCCCACTCTGCACCCTCAGACAAAGGAATGCACTGTATAAAAATGGGCCTGTGTCCCCACTGAAGTTGTTCTCTTCCAGGATCCTGAGGGGGCTGTTGCTGCTGCTGCTGGGCCAGAGGACCGCCACTTGGGCTGTCTCCCTGCCTGGAGACCCAGTGAGCTGGCTCTGGGCCCAGCCTTGCCCCCTGCCTGCCCTGAAGGACTTTGCTGGACTCTGTTGTCCCTAGCGCTGGTGAGCGCTTCCTGATTTTCCTAGCGCCTGGGAGCGCTTCGTTTTGCTTGTAGCGCTGAGCGCGCTTTATTGCGACCCCTGGGAGCGCTGTGGTCACCCCTCTAGCGCTGAGGGGCGCTTTGCTTTTGGAAGCCGGAGCCCACCCGGCGTTGACCCCGCTCCGTGACGAGTCTTGAGCCCCCTGGCAGGTGCCCACCCTGCCCGGGACATTGCCGCCTTTCGAGCGCGTGCCCACCGCGCTTTATGGTAATTAAGGCCGGTGCCCACCCGGCATTGCCCCTCGAGATTCACCGCCGCAGCCCGGAGTGTTTTTAAAACGTTGCCGGGCCGCTGCCAAGTGCGACCCGGAAGTGGTTGGCCGGCCGGCCAATCAGTGAGCAGGCCGACCGGACGTCCCGCCCCGCAGCCGCGACCTGGAAGTCAGGCAGGCCGGGGGCAGGACAGAGAAACAACCGGACGCAGACGGGAGGCCACCCCGTGCTCCAGGAAGAGAGAGAAGCCGGCGTCTTCTCTTGTCCCCCCCGGGCTCCCAAAGCGAGGGAGAGCCCAGGAGAGTGAGGGCAGAAGCCTGGCCGAGAGGAGCTGATGCCTCGAGGAGCCGCCGCCTCCCCTGACAGCCGGTGAGTGCGGGCGCCCCCGGGGTCACTTCTCCACCCCAGCGAGGCTCCCGTGTGAAGAGGAGAGCCCCGCCCGTCCGGAGGAAGCCGGTGAGTGGGGCCCCGGGGGCATTTCCTTTGCAAGTCCCAGAGAAGGACTCTACTGTTGGGCTGCATTTCTTTTGAGCCGGTCGAGGCTCCAACCGGCACCTTTGTTCATAGAGCCACGAGGGCTCTAGTGCCTCCCTGTTCCGCCGGGTCCCCTGAGAGGGACCCCACGACCCGCATTGGTTTCTGAGCCCTGAGAGAGGCTCTAGGCACCCCCATTTTGCTACGAGTCCGCAGGAGGGGGATTCCAAGGGGGCACAGTAGTTTTACGAGCCCTGAGAGGCTCGGGAGGGCCAGTCATTGGTGTAGCGCCCTGAGAAGGGCTCCTGAGTGCCTTTCCATTTGTGAAGAGCCCAGTGAGGCTCTGGAGGGCCACCTTTATTTCTTAGGGCCCGGAGAGAGGCTCCAGGCGCCAAAGTCGTTGTGAAGGGCCCAGAGAGGCTCAGGGGGCCATTTTGTTGCTGCAGAGCCTGTGAGGCTCCAGCGTTGGCCCCATCATTGTGCTACCCAGTTGCCCAGCACTTTGTGGGCAACTGCCACGTTTAGGCCCTGACATTGGGACACATGGACAGTCACAGGTGGTGACTTGTGAGTTTGGCGCAATTGTTATTGTTCTATGCACCTCTGAATGTATTGTTTATGCGTCATGTGCCTTACACCTCTGAATGTATTGTGATGCATCATGTGTTTTCCTCCTTTACACCTCTGAATGAATGTTATGCATTGCATCATGTGTTTTCCTCTTACACCCCTACAGGTATTGTAATACATAGGTGGTTGTTTTCTCCCTAGTACAGGTGGTGCTAGTGAGGTCCTGGTTACCAGTAATTACTGGTTGTGTGCTATTTTGTGCTATATTCTATGTACTAAGTGCTATTTCTGAAAGTGCTATTTCTGATTCCTGACAGTGGTCCAGGTGGCCCTGTCTTGTAAATATCCCCTTGTAAATTCTGCCCGTGCCTCTGGCACATTGTAAAGTGTGTGTTTTATCTAATGTGTTTTGGTGTAATACAAAGGCTATTTTTATATAACCTTGTGTGGAGTTTCCTTTGTGGTGGGCCTTTGGTTGTTGTTGCTGGGGTGCGTGCGCAAATACTTAGCCTACATCGCCTCCAAGTTTAGCCTTGCTGCTCGCGCCACGTTACCTAGAGGGTGAGTAGGGGTTATCTTGGCGTGTAACTCCCTTGCCCTGACTTGGGTGTGGTGGTCTCTGACTGACTTTGGCGAAAGCCTTGGCCAGCCAGAGATCCCATTTCCAACATTGGCGGCAAGCGGTGGGATAAGGATTTGTGTTTGCCTTGTACCTTAGTAGCGGCTGGCTGCACCACAAAACTCTGCATTTTAGATGACCACATTTTAAGGGGATTGTTTTTTTTTTGGAAGTTTCATATTTTCTTCTCCTGAAGGTAGCATTGTGCAATTGTGTCCAGTGCATTTGTTCCCCTGCCCCGCGCCCAGAGTCTGGTACCTGTGTCACTTGTGGTCAGGTTGAGAAGTCAGGGGTGGTAGAAACTGCCTTACTAGTCCGAGGGGGGGGTTGTGTGTGGATGAATGGTGTGTGGCACTAGGCAAGTGAGTGTGAGTTCTCTGGGGTAGAGAGCTTGCTGAATACCTTGTGAATTGTGTACTCCTGTGTTAGCTCAGACCCCTAGGTTCCCTGTGTGATCTCTTCACTAGAACGTCCGCCAGAATGGTGCCTGCTTTTGATGTCTGTGATCTGTTTAGATACAGTATGGGAGAGTTGGTAAGGTTCTGTGAAGAGAGAGACATAGGGGTGGATGAGTTAGACACTCAGTCCGAACTTAGGAGCAGCCTGATCCTATGGCAAAAGTGTCAGTGGGACCTTGAGCGCAGTGAGGAAAGGGCCCGGGCTTCACACCAGGAGGGTGGTGGGTCTGTGGGGAGCCCTGAAGATTCAGAAGAGGAGGAAGAAAATGATAGCACAGGGACGCCAGCAGATAGTGAGGACCCCATAGATAGGGAGTCCCTTGCTGGGTCCAGCATAGGAGGCAGCGCCTCATCCCTTTCCCTGTCCCCAGAGGAGCTGGAAGATAGGAGGAGAGAAAGGGAGCACCAGCTGGCTTTAGAGAGGCTCAGGTTGGAGCATGCCCAGGCTATGGCACAGCTGGGCATTAGAAAGCAACAGCTAGAGACCGAGAGGGTCTTAGCGCAGGAAAGGATAGAGGAGGCTGAGAGGGCCTCCACCAGAGGCGAAGTAGCTCTGGAGGGTAGACTATCCCCTGCGCGCAGTGTTGAGTTTCTGGATCCCCCAGGGAGGGTTGGGTCCAGTGGTGGCAGCTATTTAGATTCCAGTGTAGGAAATCCCAGTCCCAGTTCCCCCAGTCTGGTACCTGTTTCCCAAGAGGAGGAGTATAGGTTGAAATTCAGGGGCAGTAGGAAGCTGCCTCACCAGTCGTGGGAGAAGTTTGAGGATGAATGTTGTGGAGCACTGTGGGCTTGGGTAGAGGTTCACACTGACTCTGATTTTGAAGTCTTGTTTGATCTTATTGTCAAAGAGCAGGTGCTCAGTGGTTGTTCGCCAGAGTTGCGCCAACACCTGTTGCAAGTTGGATTTACTGATACAGAGTTACTGGCAAGGGAAGCCGACCGCTGGGAAAGGGCCAGAGGTTCTCTAGAGTCATTGGTGAGTGACTCCAAAAGTAGTGGTTCAGGGATCTTCCAGCCCAGCGTGGTGGAGGAGGCTCAGTGTAGCCCAGCTAGGTCCCAGGATAGCGAGGAGGGTGTAGGGGCTCACTGCCTGGCTCAGTGGAGCAGGAGTGAGGGGGAGACCAAGGTTCCCCAGACGCCCGAAGCCCTGCCTCAGGACTTGGATGGTTTCTTGAGGGAACACCAGGTTGGGGACCTAGGCTGTCCTGTTAGTCCACTTGAGGAGGATCTCCTAGTGAGTAGAGGACCTGGAGTGTCTGTAACCAGAGCTCCTGTGGTTCTAGAGTCTGGCAGTACCGCTCCGGTAGGGAGGGTACAGGAGTCCAGAGTGAGGAGTGATTGGGGGAGTTCCCCAGTGGAAGGACCAGTGGGTCAGGGACTACCCAGTTGGGCTAGGTTCCCGTGTAGTGACCATGGTGACACCACTTCTGGTCTGGGGGATCGTCACGCACTGTCAGGTGGACAGAGGGCGGGAGATCTGCGCCAGACAGACAGTCACACAACAGATGTGACATTTGTTAGCCTCAGGGGGATTGCGAGTGAATCCCCAGAAGTCCTGGAGTGCCAGGCAATTGTTCCACCGAAGGTTCTAGACCAGAGGTTGGGAGGCCAGGTTCAGGATCAGCCTGACCTGAAGGGTAGGACGACTGTAACCAGTGTCCTGACCGGTTCTTCTTCCAGAGGAACTTCTCCAGGTGGGAGAGGGCAGACCTCTGGAAGGGGGTGCAGAGGGTGGGAGAGCCCACCTCTGACCCCGGTGCAACCTGAGTGGATAAGTCCTGGGTTGGAATGGCGTTCTAGGGGTACCCCTCGCAGAGGGAGGAGGAACCCTAGGAGAAGAGGTAAGGGGAGGAGAGCCTTCCCTGAGACTCCTGGTCCGCCTGAGGTTGTAGGCCCTAGGCTGGAGTACCAGTGGCAGTCTAGTCCTGTCTTGCAGACAGGAAGAGTGGAGAATGGCTCCTATGTGCCAGGGGTTACTACCCCCCGCTCTGCGAATTGGCATGGACCAGTGGCACCTGGGTGGCCCAGGGCCTGGTCCTGGCCGCGGACAACTTGGGAGTACCAGTGGGGTAGCCCAGTTGGTCCAGACAGTGTGTTTAGAAGGAATCCCATGGGTTCACCGTGGCGTAGAACAGGAGGGTGTCCCTGCAGTTGTGGGCCCGCGTCCGTGTTCTATCGCCCCAAGCAGGGAAGTCCATCACGGTGGTGATTGGTCTCCCCTGCGTTTTGGCTGGAAGGGGGTTATGTTGGACTTTGGCCCTTAGGGCAGGTTCACCCCTAGACTTTTTGCTTGAAATGGTGACCTGGAGATGGTGATTTTGGGATTCTGCGCACTTTCACTGTGTCCCAGTGGAAAGTGCGTGCGCACTCTGAGTGCATGTGCTGAGCTAGGCCTGCCCGCCCATAGGAATGCATGGGGAATGTATGTGTCCCTGGTAGTTCCTGATGCGTGGGGTGTACAGGCTTGAGTCTGGTATGTGTGAACTCGTGAGAGTGAATGCTGCGAGATGGTGTATGCAGCATGTATGTGTCTAGTAGCGAAGCGCCATTTCTAGACATGGCTGTACGTGTGCTGTGAGGGTGCTGGCGTGTGATTGGCTGGAGCTGGCTGGCATGCCAGGCTCCAGGAAGTCTGGATGGGTCTGCCCGGTGGTGAGTGGGAGATTAGCATGAGTGATGTGTGGGAGGAGTGTACCTGTGTCCTGGATGGGCTGGGTTGTCCCCACACAATGCTGGCTCCGCCCCCCTGTGGTGTGTCTAATGACCCAAGCCCTGCCAGTGAATAGAGAGGGTGGTTGAGGTAAACAGAGTACTCAAGAACCAGCTGCGACTGGTTCCGCCCCCACTCTGCACCCTCAGACAAAGGAATGCACTGTATAAAAATGGGCCTGTGTCCCCACTGAAGTTGTTCTCTTCCAGGATCCTGAGGGGGCTGTTGCTGCTGCTGCTGGGCCAGAGGACCGCCACTTGGGCTGTCTCCCTGCCTGGAGACCCAGTGAGCTGGCTCTGGGCCCAGCCTTGCCCCCTGCCTGCCCTGAAGGACTTTGCTGGACTCTGTTGTCCCTAGCGCTGGTGAGCGCTTCCTGATTTTCCTAGCGCCTGGGAGCGCTTCGTTTTGCTTGTAGCGCTGAGCGCGCTTTATTGCGACCCCTGGGAGCGCTGTGGTCACCCCTCTAGCGCTGAGGGGCGCTTTGCTTTTGGAAGCCGGAGCCCACCCGGCGTTGACCCCGCTCCGTGACGAGTCTTGAGCCCCCTGGCAGGTGCCCACCCTGCCCGGGACATTGCCGCCTTTCGAGCGCGTGCCCACCGCGCTTTATGGTAATTAAGGCCGGTGCCCACCCGGCATTGCCCCTCGAGATTCACCGCCGCAGCCCGGAGTGTTTTTAAAACGTTGCCGGGCCGCTGCCAAGTGCGACCCGGAAGTGGTTGGCCGGCCGGCCAATCAGTGAGCAGGCCGACCGGACGTCCCGCCCCGCAGCCGCGACCTGGAAGTCAGGCAGGCCGGGGGCAGGACAGAGAAACAACCGGACGCAGACGGGAGGCCACCCCGTGCTCCAGGAAGAGAGAGAAGCCGGCGTCTTCTCTTGTCCCCCCCGGGCTCCCAAAGCGAGGGAGAGCCCAGGAGAGTGAGGGCAGAAGCCTGGCCGAGAGGAGCTGATGCCTCGAGGAGCCGCCGCCTCCCCTGACAGCCGGTGAGTGCGGGCGCCCCCGGGGTCACTTCTCCACCCCAGCGAGGCTCCCGTGTGAAGAGGAGAGCCCCGCCCGTCCGGAGGAAGCCGGTGAGTGGGGCCCCGGGGGCATTTCCTTTGCAAGTCCCAGAGAAGGACTCTACTGTTGGGCTGCATTTCTTTTGAGCCGGTCGAGGCTCCAACCGGCACCTTTGTTCATAGAGCCACGAGGGCTCTAGTGCCTCCCTGTTCCGCCGGGTCCCCTGAGAGGGACCCCACGACCCGCATTGGTTTCTGAGCCCTGAGAGAGGCTCTAGGCACCCCCATTTTGCTACGAGTCCGCAGGAGGGGGATTCCAAGGGGGCACAGTAGTTTTACGAGCCCTGAGAGGCTCGGGAGGGCCAGTCATTGGTGTAGCGCCCTGAGAAGGGCTCCTGAGTGCCTTTCCATTTGTGAAGAGCCCAGTGAGGCTCTGGAGGGCCACCTTTATTTCTTAGGGCCCGGAGAGAGGCTCCAGGCGCCAAAGTCGTTGTGAAGGGCCCAGAGAGGCTCAGGGGGCCATTTTGTTGCTGCAGAGCCTGTGAGGCTCCAGCGTTGGCCCCATCATTGTGCTACCCAGTTGCCCAGCACTTTGTGGGCAACTGCCACGTTTAGGCCCTGACATTGGGACACATGGACAGTCACAGGTGGTGACTTGTGAGTTTGGCGCAATTGTTATTGTTCTATGCACCTCTGAATGTATTGTTTATGCGTCATGTGCCTTACACCTCTGAATGTATTGTGATGCATCATGTGTTTTCCTCCTTTACACCTCTGAATGAATGTTATGCATTGCATCATGTGTTTTCCTCTTACACCCCTACAGGTATTGTAATACATAGGTGGTTGTTTTCTCCCTAGTACAGGTGGTGCTAGTGAGGTCCTGGTTACCAGTAATTACTGGTTGTGTGCTATTTTGTGCTATATTCTATGTACTAAGTGCTATTTCTGAAAGTGCTATTTCTGATTCCTGACAGTGGTCCAGGTGGCCCTGTCTTGTAAATATCCCCTTGTAAATTCTGCCCGTGCCTCTGGCACATTGTAAAGTGTGTGTTTTATCTAATGTGTTTTGGTGTAATACAAAGGCTATTTTTATATAACCTTGTGTGGAGTTTCCTTTGTGGTGGGCCTTTGGTTGTTGTTGCTGGGGTGCGTGCGCAAATACTTAGCCTACATCGCCTCCAAGTTTAGCCTTGCTGCTCGCGCCACGTTACCTAGAGGGTGAGTAGGGGTTATCTTGGCGTGTAACTCCCTTGCCCTGACTTGGGTGTGGTGGTCTCTGACTGACTTTGGCGAAAGCCTTGGCCAGCCAGAGATCCCATTTCCAACAGACCCCAGGCAGCGTGCCCAGTGTGAAGGATGGAGACACAGAGGTGTCATGCTCTGCACCCACTGCTAGAGAGGATAGACCCCAGGCAGCGAGGCCAGTGTGAAGGATGGAGACACAGAGGTGTCATGCTCTGCACCCACTGCTAGAGAGGATAGACCCCAGGCAGCGAGGCCAGTGTGAAGGATGGAGACACAGAGGTGTCATGCTCTGCACCCACTGCTAGAGAGGATAGACCCCAGGCAGTGAGCCCAGTGTGAAGGATGGAGACACAGAGGTGTCGTGCTCTGCACGCACTGCTAGAGAGGATAGACCCCAGGCAGTGAGCCCAGTGT